>NC_092862.1:109108544-109165874 GCF_032062135.1 Pyxicephalus adspersus | reverse complement strand
GATATGACTATTTCTGTAAAATTGTATGCCTTTTCACGCTTTTATTTGCTTTTGCCATCTGTATACACTGGTTTGAGTTTTGTAATTGTCTGTTTTTATAGGTTGCTAATAAAAAATAAATAAAAAAAAAAAAAAAAAAAAAGAAGATGATTCTAACAATTTCTGTCACGTAGTGTTAGAGTTCAAACTAACATGAACTTCAGAAATAAGGTTTTTGATGTCTGGTAGGAATAGGAGGTTGCTGGTGGACTGAGGGAAAAAACTTTTTTTTTCATTAACTAGAAGTCGCAACATTTTTTCTAAATTAGGCTACTGTGAAAACATGCTGTGAAAACATTCTTCTTTCTTCACACCTAAAAAACATTTATTTAAAAAAAAAAGTTTAAAAAAGTCATCGTTACCCTAGCAAGCTAAAAATGTATCAAACTACTAGTTATATTACAGAAAAAAAATTCTAATTGATATCTTTTTTAGAACACTTTGCTAATAATTACTTATCTTTATCTCCCTCTGATTGCTCTCCCGGGTAATTTTAGAGGTGTCGGATTGAAAGCCCTGTTGGACACTGGTGTAAATGTCTTTATTGATATCTTTTTTGGTGACACTGTCCACCTCAATCTTCTGGTTACTTCAGCTGTAAACTGCAAGTAAATAGATTTGACAGCTATGGAAGGTAGCTTTAGGGCGCTCTCTCTCCAAACTACCTTCTGAAGATGGTAAATCCGCTCAGGGGCAAAAGAAGTCTTATGCATGAGCTCTTATACATAAATAAAAATTTGCCTCATATAACTTATCTTCCATTATATCACATGCTTTACAGTGAGATATTTTCTGTTTTAAGATTTAAAAATAAAAAAATAAAAATAAAAAATGTTTTTCTTATAGCAGACAATCTGATTTGATTATCTGTTTGCCTGTAATAGAAAAGACACCTCGAATTTTCTTGCTGTGTTTAACTCCCACATTTTTTCATTTCCACTAATCACCCACAATAAGAGTGAATAAGATCTGTAAATTTTAACTATTCACATGTTTCTGGTAGCTTAATGGAGTTGCAAAGGAGGGAAATAAGCTACCAGAGAGGTCTACAAAAACTATAACTAAGAATAAGCAATCCCAAATTGCTAGCACGTTAACAGATGGCCTCATTCCCATCTTTTGACTGGATCAGAAAGCAGCTTTCTCAGCCCATACTTTTTCAAGTCAAATCATGAGATATACTTTCTTCTAAATTTTCTATATTTATAATAGAAATATTAAATACACACTATATACAGTATATGCAAATGTAACCTTACTGTGTGTCGACCATAAATTAATGTCAACTGCTAAATTAATTTCTGTTAATAAGCAAGTACTTCCAATCATTTTGATAAATACATTGGTAATTAATGATGTTCAAGTCTGGAAAGTGTAAATGAAAAGATTGGGTATTTAATAATAAAATGAGGCATGGTAAGCCAAGGCATTTATTTAATAATTGTAATGGATATTGCATAAAATAGTTGGTCATTTTTTTATTCTGGAGATGTCCTTTTGTTTTCATGTAAAACTAACTAAACATACCACAAGTTACCCAATTTAGTGTTGTGGTTGCAGATTCTATAATTTTATTGATTTTATGTTTATTCTATTTAATTTTGCCTATTGGTTGTTAGAAGAACACTATGAAGCTCTTGGCTTGTCTGTCTGTCTGTCCGTCCGTCCGTCCATGCTACTGGTGTAGAACCAAAGATGATGTGGATCACAAATGTGACTGGTATCTAGTTTCTGTAATGCTCACAAGTTTTCCAAGCACTTTGAAAATACACATAATCCATTCATTCAAAATAAAAATGGTTGTGAGTTTAGTAGTGCAGTAATCTCCCCAGCCCCTTTTGGCCGGGCACACCACCTGGCACTTTTCAGCAAACACCCGGCTGTTTTTGGGTGGTTACTGATGAGTTGGGTCACAATACAGGGGCCACCACCCACCTACAATTTCTTCCCACCCATCTTAAAAAAAAATCTGGCTTGCACACTTTAGTGTATTTTAACAATAGTACTACTCAGATGTTCCTAGTTTCAGGTGGAGTAGGAATAAATAATTCCAAATATAATTACTTAATATTAGGAAATTTTGTAGATTATTGTATATGTGCCCATAGATGTGGGAACCATTAGTGTAACACACTTTTAATATAAGTTAAAAAAAAGGTTGTGTACCAAGCGGTAAATGTGAGTGAATCTGTCCTAAAATAAAAATTGCTTGCATGGGATTTGTTGTTGTTGGATTGCTTGGTGTGACCTTTCATGGTAGAAGACGCCTTACACATTACCCTATTCTTATAGCAGACAAGAGCTCATGCTTTCCGTGTATTCAAACAGTTAAAGACATGAAAGCCGTGTAATCTTCTTGGCATCTCGGTAATAGCATTTAGTTTCTGTTTGATGCTGCATGGTCTCCTACTGACACAACAGTTTTAGGTCAAATGGCTTCAGTGTTTTAAAGTTGGCCAAAAAGTGTGGGATTACAGTTCATTGACAAAATGTACACTCAGTTTAGTATTCTTCCTTCACAGCTATTCTGCTGAGCTGCCAATGCTTTTAGCTGACTGCAGCTAAAGCTTTATGTACTTTTCCTCTATATAATAGCTAAAGCTAATGAAAGGCGATCTATCCAACAGGTAGGCACTATGTTGTTGAATATGTGTTCTTAAAATGTTGATGTGATTGTCTGCACAGCAGTTTATATAGGTAATAAAGGCCTATTTTGTTTAAAATGTGTGTATTGCATGAATCTATAGTGCAAATGAGAGCTTTTCCAGATTACAATATTGTTTTCAATAGCAATAAGTACATACATTCTTGCTATGAATAAAAGATCGATCACAAGCTCTTTCATCTCACATACAGTATAAGCAAAGATGGTACAAAGAGTTTTGCTTCATCCAGAGAGCCTATTCATGTAAAACTGGGAGCCAATGCACACGAATGCACAATACCAGAAAATCATCACTGATGATGCAGTATACCACGATGTGTAAGAGTGTTTCCATGTGTGTAAGATGTGTGTTGTCCTAGTGCAAAGAATGCCATTAAAATGAAAGGGACAGCAGCATGCTAATGTATTGCAGTTCCGGTTTGGTGCCTGGTTGTAGCAGTGGCATCACAGCCAATTCCCAGGAGCCTGGTGAGATACAGTACTGCAAAACATTATCTATTGCTTTGTAATGCCAGCAGGAGGTACTGGCAGGGGAGAACTCCTGGTTTGAATCCAGCCTTGGAAATGGTAATTTTGTTTAAGCAGTGCATTGTAATATGTACCTTTTTTTTATGATTTCCTATTAAAAAATAACTGAATCTCATGATATGCAGGTGTACCCATGCACTACTGTGCCTATAGACTTATAGCTGCATGTCTGAGATTTAAGATCTAACACCACTTCCATACAGAGATCGTGCAGGACAAGGCATAATAAATCAGAAAGGGAATCACATGCAGTGCTAGTGACTAGTCCTCTGCTTTCTGCCTGCCTTTTTTAGGAACAAGTTTCAGTGGTTTGGTGCTCTTTAAGAACCATTTTCTGAAAATTAATAAAAACAATGTTTTTCTTTCTTTCTTTACAAAAGTGTATTCTCCCCAGCCTTGGAGAGCTTTAATAAATCAGGCCCAAATGAACCAATAGATATTTATGCATTTACTAAAATATTACCACCTATCCATAGGATTCCTATCATTAATCCATTGTCTATTCTATCTATCTAAAAAAATGGAATATATTTCCTCTTTAGTGAAGAGGCGGGATCCTCCTATGTCCCTGGAAAGTGTCTATCATATAATTATCTGCTGTACTAGTTCAGTCCACCTAATCAGACACAAGGCTATATTAGTATATATAGATGTAGTTAAATCAATGAATTTCTTATGTACTTTGGTAATGAGATCTGTGCATTGGAAATCTCATTCCCCTTTAGTCATTCAGAGAGCTTGTCTACTTTTGTAGTGTAAGAATGAGACTGCAAGGTGATAGTTCTCCTATGCCATCTGTAATGTATACCTAAATGAAAAATAAATAAAAGGTAGTCCATGGGGCAAAATCAATACAGCATGATCAGATGATTTCACAGCTCATTTGAAAATTTATAGATGGGAACAAAAATCTCTGATAACGTGTATGGAAAGGAGGGTTACAGGCATGTGCATTTGGAATGTTAGTATACTTTTTTGTTCAGTATTCTAAATATGTAATAAATTGTACTCTTTGAAAGAAAAGTATAGCATAAAAATACAATGGTGCTTCAGAAAGCTGAGCTGACTGAAGAAAAAGAAATTGTATTCCCACTCTAGGAATCAGGTGGAAGAAATGATTGTGTCTATGATTAACTAACACATGGCCTGCTATGGACAGAAAATCCCTTAGCAGGGTTAAATTAAAAATTCAGCACAATATGTTCTCATCATCTCTTCAGTGAAACTGTTGAAAACTATTTCTGTCAACATTTTGGTATTATCTATTCTTCTGGGCGCTAGACCTTACCTAGATTTTGACAGAAACAATATATTACTTGTTGTATGTTACTATGGTTGCTTTTCTGTGTATGCCTTGTCATGTTCCACTTCTTTAGTCAGTACTACACCTTCAAAGGTTTAAAGCTGAACTCCAGGATACACAAATATAGTCTGAATACAAGTGGTATGTGTATTCTTACTTACTCCTGGTGAACTTTGTGTTTTTTTTTTTTTTCAGATTTATTAAAGCCTTCAATGCTGGAGAAGATACACTTTCATTAGTGAAGCTGGGTGATTTAGCAAACCTGGCATGGATCTAGCAAATTGCAAATTATTTAAAGAAATCCTTCCCAGGTTTGCTGGATTGCCCAGGTTCACTGATGAAAGTGTATCCTCCCCAGCTTTGGAGATCTTTAATAAATCAGGTCCCATATCCTGCCAAATACTTTGTCCCAGAGACATCTGTTTCAGTAGGCAGAAAGTGAAGGAAAATTTGCCCCATGGACACAAAGAGCTAAGAGGGTACAGGGCTTCCTTTATTATACTAAAAAAACAAATATTTTTATTCCTGCCTAACTTCAGGTCTAATGAAAGTATTGTAACAATGACGGCATGTGAGGATAAATCTCTGTAGTGGAGCCAGAGATAGTAATAAAAAACAGGTAAGGGCTGTGATCTCTCAAAGGCTTGGAATCCTCAGCTACTTAAAAGCTTTTACACACTCTCTGTTAGCGTTGTGCTGAAAGTAGGATTGAACCTTAGTGGTTTTATTTTTTTTTTTGTGGGGGCGGGGGTTGTTATGTGATCTCCTTTCCAATCTCCTGGAATAAATAGTTTTGTTACACATAATTTTAAGAAAACATTTTTTCCTAGGCAAATATGCCATTTTAGTTAGGATGTAGATTTTTGGCTTATTTTTTTCAATTTTCCAAAATGTGAAGCATCTTGACAGAACTCAATAGCTCTTGCTGACAATAATTCTATATACACACTCATCTCTTTTTAGACAGCCCAGTCCAAAATCTTAGGGAAAAAAGTAAACATTAATGCACACATGTAGTGTGGTGTTCTTTAGATAAGAGGAATGCTTTGTCTTAAAATATTAGTTTGTAAATCATTTTTATAAAGATATAAAACTAGAATTTGGGATGGTATAAAATGAAAAAAATTAAGACCCAAAATAGGAATTCTGTTTAGAAAAGTAAAGAGTATAAATGATTCCAGCCAATATATAGCATGCCTGTTTGTGTAATGCCTTTCAGATATGAATTAAAAATGCTGATGGAAGTGTCTGAGCAGGCAGTTACAGCAGTAGAAAGACAATGAGATCATTCTGACAAGCGCCATTACCTCAATACCCTACACAGCTTACTTTCCACAGCACTTAAATAACATTCATTATCTCAAATGAAAACACATATCAAGTCACCTTTGAGGTAATGTCAAACAACCAATTATACCTCTTAAGCTTCATGACTGAAGGCATTGCTGGAAAGTCAAGCAGGGAATATACAGAGATAAATGTCCGTCTGTGTGACTCAGATTGACATAAAACCAGAAATAGGACTCTTTTTTTAGTTTGTGTATGATTTATGTGCATAGAATTTTTTTGTACTTTATAACTCGACATACGAACATGCAGGTATCTTTATAAATCTCTGATATTGGTATTAATATTGGAATTGTCAATGGACTGAAGGAAAAGCGACCAGGTTGCCCATTGCAATTCTTCAGATTCTTTTTTATACATCCTTTAACCACCTGGGCGTTACACTGATGTCTAGATTTCTGTACCAAAAGCGGTACACTGTTTTTCATGAAAATTTTTTTTTAAATTGTAGACCTGTAACTTACAGAAATATGTCCGAACAGGGTTCTAGTTGATATCATGAATATAAAAAATGTTTGAAACACACAATCATGTAAAAAAAAAATACTTTTAATAAAATTAAATAAAAGACACAAAAATCAGCTTAAACAAGAATACATAAATAAATGAAAAATACTGAAAATGCGATAGTTCGGTATACTGTATAGTAATTTTCTAAAACACCTCCCTAGTGTCCAACCGTCCAACGTCACATACCTATAGACAAAACCACATAAATATATTTTGTATTATTTTGTATTGGATTGGATACAGGACTTTGTATTGAATCCAATATAAAATATTTGAATTTCCCGCTACGACCCCCATCGACGGGCGCACGCACGGACATCATCAGGAATCGCCGAGGGACGCGTACGCGAACTCCGGGTGTTCTAATTCTTTCCAAACTTCCATGCAATGTTAATTTTTTTGCATGGAAATTTATTTTAGATTGTGGCTATAATTCACCGAATTACTCAATAATTACTTATAATTCACTGAATTAGCGCATAACTCACCGAAATATGTCCAAAATTTTATAAATTTAATAATAAATTTTTTTTTATAAAACATATATAGTATATAAGGATTTCTTTGTATTGGACTCAATACAGCTTTTTTTGTTTTTAGTTCAATGCAAAGGATTTTGAATTTCCCGACCCGCCTCCCGCCCGCACCGACGCATGCAGCAACGTCACCAAGAAACCCCGGTGATCGTCACTGCACTCGCCGGATGAAGAAAGAAGACAGAAGACGTGTACGGAGGAGCTGCGGGGAGAAGGTATTTTTTTTAACGATCGACGCTGGAACAGAAAGGATCATCGCAGCGGGGTCCAGGTAAGTGAGGGGGTTTAAATAGTTAGAAAAGTTCGGGTTTATCGATTTTTGCAAAATCGATAAACCCGAACCAAGGTCGGGTTTAACGGTCGGGTGGTTAAGTGTTGGCTTTCCTTATCTTTTGGACTGCATTGGTTAATGAACATCACCAAAATTCCCACTGCTTTGTTGATAATATCAAAGATCCCATCCCATCCCCTGTTTAAAGAGCTTTATGGCTTGAGTATGTGGGGGAGCCTTACAAATTCTTTGGGTACCCTCTGAGTTAGGACTCCAAATGAGGGTCCTATTATAAATTCTCTTTATTTAGCAGGCCCAGAGGAGCCAGGGAGATCCTCATAAGTCAGAGCAGAGGGGTCGGAGGGCAGCAGAGTGGTATCAAGCAATGGGAGGTGAGCTTCTTGGGATTAAGGATTCTTATTCTCAGGGAGATGTGTGTTTAGTGTGCAGTAAATGTTTTATAGCGTGTTTGTAAATTTTAATGAACGTGTGTACAGATGTTTAACCAGTATAGTGGTGGTGGGGCTTAAGGATGGACATAGCCCGCAATTGTAGCTGCTTTTCTTTCTGGGAGGGGGCCAATGATTGCTGCTTACACCCTTAAAGATGTGGTTTACAAAGACACAGAAAATTAATATCTTGGCTTGTTTATGGCCCTCGAAGACTGGAAAAGGATATTAATTATGTACAGACTACATAGGATGGTTGTTACTGCTCATTCCAAGCAAAAAGTGCCAAAGAGTAATCATGGCTTTTCACATATTTATACAGCACTTGGGATTCACCAGTCATCTGACACACCGTGTTCTTTGTACCCAATGATATCTTACTGTTAGCAGTGATATACCAAACCTTTCAGCTGCTGACTGTCCCTTACAGAGGACACATAGCTCCTCTGAAATTTCTCCACATCTGTATAGTGAAAATTAGCCCCATTCCCCAGGTCACAGTGTCATGTCCAGCAGGAAGAGGAGAAGCTCTAACATACATGGAGAAAGTCGCTTTTTACATATTCACAGACTTTGCATGAATTCTGGCAATTAGCTCTTTCACTTTATCTACTGATAAACTACTAAAAGTAGTTGAAATTTAAAAATAATTACAGTGAAGTTTAAAAAATGTTCCCCTACATTTCAATGTTCCGGGCAAGATAATGTTGGGTATTTAAAAATAAAACTTCCAAGTGAAGAAGATAACTCGTCATATAAGGCAATACAGACACTTGAGATATATTCAGTCATAAAGGCCTGAAAAAACTGGAATGAACCAGGATGTATTTAATTTGGAAGAGATACAGCTAAATTGGATGCTGGAAATACCAATCGTGACTTACATCTAAGAAAGAGCTGTCCTAGAACTTGACAGAGCATCAGCAATACCAGAAGAGAGATGGTCCCTGAGGCATAAACCTATTATGTTCTTTGAGCTATGAAAGCAAAGCTGCCTCTCCAGCAAAGGTTTTCTACAGTAATTGCTTGCCGTGGCTACTATACTGCCTTCATCTCTGTATGTGGCAAGCAGTCTCTGGGAGTGCTGGACACTACATCATCTAGTAACCTATCAACTCAAGTTATGATTACTTTATTATGTGTTATGATGAATTACAGACCATTCAGCATTTACTAAATCAATCTCATCAGAATATATTCTTTAATTCAGACTACAGTTGTGATCAACTAGCAGGCTACAGTTACTTTTGTGATCAGTGTCAGTAGAATAAATGAACAGTGTACACACATTGCTGTTCGGTTCCATGGGGACCAGAGGGAAATAGTGACCCTCCACCAAAGAAAAAGGTGGTAGATGTACCTGTAATTTCTCCTCCACCTATCTTAGCCATATTTCTATCATGGCCTCTGCCATTTATGGTCCTTATTCATCCTTAGGTGATTAATTACTAGATTGTAAGCTCTTTGGGGCAGGGTCCTCTCCTCCTATATCACTGTCTGTATTAGTCTGTCATTTGCAATCCCTATATTAATGTACAGCGCTGTGTACTATGTTGGCGCTATAAAAATCCTGTTTAATAATAATTATTATGTTGAAAGAGACAAATTTAAGTCCAATTCTTTACAAAGAGGAATTTCCAAACTTCTCTTCCCCAAATCAACAGTGAATATCAGGACTGGCAACAGGAATTATTTTTGTTTAAAGTTGTGACACAAAAATGTTACATCATAAAATAATACTTTTTCCATTATAAACATATTTAGGGTGTTGAAAAGCTTGTGTCATTGGAAGCAGTAGCTTTGCTATATATACACGTACTTTTACTACTTTGATTTATTGCATACTTGTAAAAGTGTTCCAGGTGGTGTTCAGGTGCATCACCTGGAAAGTGGAAGCTTTATGGCCTATCTCAGTGTTTTCTGGCTTCTGAGGTCAGAGGTCACGGGCTTCTTCATTTCTCTTTGTGTACATAAGCAAAATATCCCAGGAGAATAAATAGGCAACAGTTTTAAAATGCAAAGCAGGGTAGAATACAAAATAAATGTATTTTCATTGGTAACCATGCTTCTTTTGGAGGTTGCACTCAAGGCACAGTCAAAGGCACATCTCCATCTCGAAGCTATATTATGTCTTCACACATCCTACAAGCTACTCAGATACAGCCAGTGTTCTACCAAACCCTCAGATCCTGGATATTTACCCTAGCCGCTGTTTGCTTGGCATCATACCAGACCACCAGATTTGGATATTTACTGCAGCAGCCCTCCTGCTCCTTGTGTTTCACAGTGAACTGGTGACAATGACATTCATAATACCAGGAGTGCAGGAGTATTCAACATGTTATATCTTACTATAAATGTAATTTCTCTAATGTAATAACTGACCTGATTACTCAAAGAATTGCTAAAATCTGTTGGACTTGGAATTATCAAATTCAATTAGAAATATACACCAGATGAGCTATTATTTAGTTGACCATTGAAAGAAATGGCTCATTGACTGCTTTAGACTGAAAAAGTTCAAGTCCTCCCAGACTACTCTGCACTTCTGTCTCTCTTGTCACAGTAGAAAATTGCAGAGCAATTCTGTCAAGTTCCACAAGTGCTGAACAGTGTAAATTTCTCTCCAGAAAACATTGACGGCTGTTTTATTTGGAGGCTCTCCAGGGCTTTGTGCATTTTTCTTTATTGAGCTATTCTTTGCTTCTAAAGTTACAGCAAGACCCAGACAGTGCAAGTCCCATTGTTCACATCTCTTCTTATAAATGTTGATTTATATTGGAGGTTGAGTTTCTTGATATAGCCATTTGCTTATTTCTGTATTCAAATTGAAAAGCAGAAAAAAATGCCCATGGCAGTGTGTCTTGATATTTTAAAGTGTATGTATGGGGAAAAAATATATATTCAGTCCATCTCTGCTGTACATGCACATTTTGTTCTGTGTTTTGCTTCTTTAAAACACTGCAAGTATTAAAAAAAAAAAAGTTGCTTTTTCCAGTAATCCAGTCTCATCACTTCTGGTTCAAGCAGACAAATTAGGGTCTCTGCTGCACCATAAATCTTAGCAGAGATATAAGTCCCGAGTTTTCCCTTGCTGGACTACAAAACAGCCTTTTATGCGTAAATAAGGAGATGAGTGTTCTGTAGATCAGCAAGGAAAGAAAGGCTGGGATGACAACTTTCCTTGGGATCTCATTGCAGTACAAGCATTCAGCACCACACACTCAGGAATACATTGGGCCTGATTTATTAAAGCTCTCCAAGGCTGGAGAGGCTCGCTTTACGTGTCTTGCCTGCATCCCAGCCTTTGAATGGACATTAGAGTTTGGAGGAGAAGAATGATGAGGCCTTTAATCTCTTGCTGTACTCTTCCCCGCTATCAAGATACTGGGCCTGAATTATTAAAGCTCTGTAATACTAGAGAAGATAGACTATCATGGGAGAACCTGGGTGATCCAATAACCCTGAAATATATCTGGTTCAGGATTGAAAACATTTGCAAACTACTAGCAAATGATTATTAGGAAATCTGTTCTGGGTTTGCTGGATCACCCAAGTTCTGCCATGATGGTCTATCTTCTCCAGTCCGAGAGAGCATTGATAAATCAGGCCCACTGTTTGCACTGCACCACAGCTATGTAGTTGTATTGTAAAAAAAAAAATCGATAATGTATTCAATAATACAGAGACTTTTATTTTCTGGAGTCTTTGGTATGTAGTGATGAAGGACAAAATGTTATCTTATGCTTTATTGGACGTTTACTAAAACACACCAAATATCAGGCTGCTCTGCAATACTGTTACCTGCACTTCCTTTTTATAGTGCTAATAAATAAAAGGAACACTTGCTTGTTCAGTCTGAACTTTGCTCAGTGAAAACTGAGAAGCATACTCTTAGGTAACAGCCATACAAAGAGCTTTGGACAAGTGCCCAAGTTTGCAGCTTCATAGTAGAAATGTCTAGTGGCTTAATCCCCCCTCATAAATTTATGTAGCTGTTCTGTTTCACATTGGAACTCATCATGATGGAAATAATAAAAATATAAAGATTCTCACAACATGCCCAAAATAATGAGATCACAGTGCATGTCTGGATTGATAACCATTTATTTTTGGTAATATAAAACACAAACGGGACATAACAATGTAAGTTGTAATACATCTAGTAAACAGAATTTATCCATAAACTCAATGACCTGAGAACACGATATTTGAAGATATAATAAAATTCCAGAATGTATAAACTACACGTTTCCCAGATACACTAGAGAACTATGGAGACTAGAGACAATATGGAGACTGGATCTCTCATTGGGTTTCACAGTGCAAGTCATCCTAAAAGAGACCTGCACTTTTCCCAATTACCATTTACTTTAAAGTGGAACTAAACTTAACTCTCCTCATTCCATTTCCGATGCCCACATCTTAACACAATCCTGTTTTGGGTTCGGATCTTCTACTATGGTGATTAGCTATGGCAAAATGACATAACTCCTGCACATGTGATTGGGAGTTCAGTCATTCCTGGAAGCCAGCTATGCCAAGATCATTTACTGCGCAGTGCACAAAAGACTGCAAACAGCTAGGTACATTTGCTTTATTGCAGAATCTGCCTGCTAACAGTCCTTTGTTATTTAGGTTTAGTTACACTTTAGTGCAAAATTCCTCAGCAGCACCTGGCCACATTTCTAAATAGGAGAGATACCCTGAAGAATTTTAGAGGAAATGCTTGCATGTATAATTTGAGTGCATTGTTAAAAAATAAAAAGGATATTCATGAATTGTGACCTACTGGTAGCCCTCTAATGAAAACTAGAATGTGTTTCTAAGCTTTTAGAAACCAACTGAAACCAGATTGCTTAATTAGCAAAATGAATTATACAAAAATTCTCATTGAAAATACATAGGTCATAGATGGCTTTCTGTAAAGCCCAAATAAACTTGAAACTGAACAGGCAAGATCAAGTAGAACACAGTGTATATAAGCAAAATTGTGGACAAATACCTGTTTTATGTGCCAAATATACTTGCAGACCATGGTGCAATTAGTCATGTGTGACCATTGTATGAAACATAGAAAAATTAAAAGAGACCATACCCCATTTCCCAGAATCTTGTATTACAGTACAAAGTGATACAAAGTTGTAGAATCTTAAAGCTTGGTTGTTGCTTGGTAAGAATGCCTAATTAGTTTTAATATCTGTAGTCTTTGCTCAAATTCAATTCAAGAGGTGTATTGAAAAAGACATTTAATAAAAGTAGAAAACATTATTAGTTGTTCACTTTTACAAATCTGTTCACCGTTTTATTTACCACTTTTTTTAAAGTGGTAACAGCTTTTGTTCCCTGGTGAACAAACTTGTGGAAGTGAACAGAGGAGGTTTTGTAATTTCCCTAAATTGTCGATAACAATATTTACATTTCAAAAAGTGACCATGGGCAAAGGTGGAGTCAATGAATTTGAAACAACCACCTCTGATCTCCAAGCAGGGAGCAGCTTTTAAAAAGCATATTTTCTTAAAATAACAAAATTGGTGACATCCAAATAATACATCAATGCAGACTTGAAAAATGTATTTTTATTGTTGGCACTTGTTAACGGCTAACACAATTTTGCTTCTCATCATTAGCACAAAGTCTTTATTTGCTTAAAAATAAAGATAATGCTACAGTATCACTGTCATTTTTGGTAGCTTTATGATGAATGTTTCATATCATTCATCAACTGCAGATGTGCTTTCCACCCAGGAAACTGCTAAGACGGGAAATTTTCACTGAACAGATTGACTATGATCAGTCCTGGCTGTACCATCAATCTTTATAGCAATCAGCAGGAGTCAGACCACTTCCGTTAGATGTGTATTTGTTTACAGTCAGTTCTCATAAATGTGAAATGAGGCTGGACGTTATTGAATTTAAACAATGTACTTCATCCTATGAGAAAACAACATTGTATATTCCCCCTTATGCACAAACAAAGAAAATCTAAAAAATGTAAAGATCAAAATCTGTTAAAGTAGACCTTGCATAAAACATAATGTATATTCTGCTTAGCTCTGTTAGAAGTGTAAAGTAATAAAACAAAACTGGATTTTGTGTTGGATTAAGAAGAGTGATCCCTCTAGAGCTTTGTACACATGTGCAATAATTGTCGTTGAAAAGGATCTTTTACGATCTGCATGATGCATGAATAAGGCTGTACTTACAGCACTGTTCTGCTCTATGGAGAGGGGAGGGCTAGAACAACAGAGCGGCACCCCATTGCGCGCTCTCCCTCTTCAATTCTATCTATCTATGATCCTCCGTCATCCATCGTCCATGGATCTGCCAGGACGGTTGTTCGGACGATGAACGGCAAGCGCAGTACACACGCCAGATTCTCATCTGATGTCAGCCCTGAGCTGATTATCGGACAAGAACCATTGCACTTGTGCACCTAGCCTAACTGCAGTGTGGCGAATCTCTATGCCAGCCTGTCTAGCTTGTCTGGGCCAAATCAGCTTGTCCATGTTTGGAACTTAGCAAGAATTGTCATAAGGTATAAAAGAAAGATGAATCAGAAGTAATCTGATTTAATATATGAGAAATGGGCTAACTGAACAATGGCCCATAAAATAATGTTCATTTTAACATTTGAATTTTGGTATTAGGTAAGTGTAACATCTGAGTCCAGTATTGTCTTAAAAACAATGAAAATGATTTTACTTGAATGAGATGTTCATTAACCACATGGGCGGTTACCCCGAGCCTAGTTCGGGGTATAAAAACTTGCTGAAAGCGTTTACCCCGAACTATTTTCAGGTGGCTAAAAATAGAAACAGGCGTCTCTTACCAGGTGCCGCTGTCATCATTCAGTGTGCTGTTGTTTGATCCGTGTTCTCCAGCGTCGTTCTCCAGCATCGTTCTCTGTCTCCAGCGTCGTTCTCCGTCTCCAGCGTCGGGTGTCTGTCTTCTCTGTCGGATCCCTGTCGTCTTCTTCCCTCGGTGTTCGCGTGTACGTGTCCCTCGGCGATCCCTGATGACGTCGTCGGCGAGTGTGCCCATCGGCGAAAAATTCAAATTCACATTTTGTATTGGATTGAATACAAACTCCTGTATCCAATCCAATACAAAATAATATAAAATAAAGACAAAGTAAATAACCAGGAAATTCAAAAATTTACCACACTAGGGAGGTGTTTTAGAATAATATAGTACTATACAATATACAGAGGTATTGCATTTTCAGTATTTTTGATTTATTTATGTATTCTTGTTTAACCTCCCGACCGTTAAACCCGACCTTCGTACGGGCTAAAAAAAGTTGCTGTTTTGGTTAACCCCGAGATTTTCCGTAAATTAAAATCCCCACTTACCTGGTCCCGCTGTGCTCATCCAGCGTTGTGTTCGTGTTCCAGCCTCGTCCTCGGTCGATCGTCGTCCGTCGATCTCCCTCTCCAGCGTCGGGTGCCTTCTCCTATACCAGCGGGACCGGTAAGAAGCCGGCCGGCATCTTGTGTTCCGCTGGCCGGACGGCGGAACACAAGATGCTGGCCGGCTTCTTACCTGGTCCCGCTGATCGTTTTTTTTTTTACATGATTGTGTGTTTCAAACATTTTTTATATTCATAATATCCACTAGACCCTTGTTCAGACATATTTCTGTAAGTTACAGGTCTACAATTTAAAAAAAAAAATTTCATGAAAAACAGTGGAACACTTTTGGTACAGAAATCTAGACCTCAGGTGGTTAAGCTGATTTTTGTGTTTTTTATTTAATTTTATTATTAAAGTTAATTTTTTTTTTTTACATGATTGTGTGTTTCAAACTTTATTATATTCAGGATGTCTACTAGACCCTTGTTCGGACATATTTCCGTAAGTAACAGGTGACCAATTTAAAAAAATAAATTTCATGAAAAACAGAAATCCAGACATCAGTGAAACGCTCAGGTGGTTAAAGAAGCTTCCTACTTTTTCAATAGATTTTTCCATTCCAATGTTCAATGTCCTATAATTAGAATATGAAGATGTCTAGTACTGCAGAAGTCATGCTTGTATGTTGTCTGCCCAAATATGCCTTTTGTGTTTTTTTTTTGTTTTGTTTTGGGTTTTTTAGAAGCAGCTATATCTATGGTTTGGCCTAAAAATAAATTATGGCTTTGTAGGGTCAGTTATCAGATAAGTATTATTTTTCACTATGCAGCGAAAAGGGATTTATTTTATACATAAGCTGGTAATTATTGAACTAATTTACAAAATATGAAGCAGGGAATGTTGGTGCACAGGTGGAACAGACCATAACTATAATATGTACCGGTAATGAATAAGGAAATGTGTTGCTATGAGTACCTACTTCATGCATGACGCGCTGAAAAAAAATCAGCCCATGTGTGTCTATTTGTCTACGTGGCTGCTTATCAGAATTTTTTTTTTTATTGGGGCTATTAATAAACTTTCAGTTTATGATGCTATAAAAAAGTTGGAATTTATCCAGAAGTGGAAGTGTGTTATGGTCGCTAAAATGGGTATTTCCCCCAAGACCACAATGCATAATTAAAGCTGTATGCATATAAGAATTGGATGAATAAAATGAATATATATATATATTTTGATACTTATACTGCTATTTGTTGTTTTATATATATGTACATTTACTGCTTGTAGATGTTACCTAATTCTACCTAATTCTGTTTGTATTAGCTTATTGTAATCGCGCCAATTCAACTTTTATGTTTATTCTTTAACACTGGAAGCAGAGTGATTAGGGTTTTAATGCTTCATTATCTTTCTAAACAAGGAGCAAGTCAGTAATTAAATTGTAATGCTTAACTTTAGTGTACAAAAATGAGGTAATCGATGTAGCAATGTGGTCTGGCAGAACTGTCTAAATATCGGGTTCAGTTAAAATGAATTACAAATCTTTTGGAAGTTAAAAACATTTACCACAATATTATTGCTACTTTTTTATTGGATTGCTTGCCTGAAGCTCAATTTTAAAAGGACAATTTTGAGTGTACAGTTTTGTTTTACAAATAATAGAAAGATGCCAGATCTACTAATTTATCATATACACATTGTTAAGCAGATGAAGCCACGAGGAGACTTAAGATGAATTATATAGCAGGGATCCATCTGTATTGCTGTTAGTAGTCTTGCATCCATGCCATCCACCTACTCCCTGTCCTTTGCAATGAGTCCTTACCAAAGCTATAAAAGTCAGTCTCACAGACCTGGAATTCTGATTTATTGGTTGTCTGTGTGAGATTATGTCCAGTGGGTACTTCAGTTGAATGAAAGTAGAAGACACACTGCTGTGCTTGATCTGGCAGGCAACAATGTGCCGGACAAATGTAAACCCTGCAGGGAACTCCGCAGGAAACAATGACATGGGAAGGTACATTCTGCATTACTCAGAACCTGTACTCTGCAGGGGTTCCTTAATGGGTTTACATCAATCTCCTTATGAACTAAAAAGCCTTTTAAAGTTACAAACAAGACATGTTTACAGTTATTGGATATTTGCTATCTATCTGTATTTAACATTCCACCTTTCATTCTGCTTCAATTGTATTCCAGGAAGAATGAAGGCTGGTGTATTGCAATCCAGGCCCAACCTCTCGCTAAAATAGAGCCCAAGTACTTAGCAATGCTGATTGTTTAACCAATGAGGTTTGGCATATTGGATTTGGCCAATGTGCCACTATTTTGAAAACCCAATGTACTACAATAATATATTATATACTTCAGTTAATAATTAAAAATAACAGAACTAGCTGAAACCTGAATACACAATTGACATTTGCCTATTTTTGGGAACCTTCAATAGATCTTGTATTTTGCCTTTGTAGTTTAAAAATAGGAATTCCAACCAACCTGCATAAAGAGGGATCACTTTCCCATTGGATGGTAAAAATGTCCCCCTATGTGATCCTTACAGAAGACCTTGAAACGTTCCTGTTCGGTTAGTGCTCACATCTGGTAATGAATCCTTATTGGATTGAATTCAACTTTGTTCAGGCTAAAGGTCATATCTGTTCTGTAACTGTAGAAACCTCTAGTTCATGTTAATATTATCACATGCAAATTGCACTTTGTGCCCTGCATCTTAAAATGCTCCATTCATCCCCTTTTCAGAATAAATTAACATTTCTATTCTCCTGGCATAATTTCTTTAGTTAAATGAAATGTCAAGCTAGTGCGCTGACCTGGAGATTGTGAAATGAGCCTCACTCTATAAACTGTGATCTAAAATATAACAATAAATCTCATGCTCTGAATCAGTGCCAGCCTTGTCATAAGAAGTGGTGCTTACCGTATATACATATACACTCAAGGACTATGCAAAATGGTTCAGGTAAGGCTGGAGTTCCAACATTAAAGCCAAAATCCATTGTTTAACAAGAATATATACCACTTAGGGTGCTTTTTTTGTTTTTTGGGGTGATTTACATCTAATGTATTTTATGTGGACACAACAGTAGATTTGAGGAATCTCTACTTGTCTATGTCCCACAGTAATGTCATCTGTGTGAAATTCCCCCAATTTAAGTTACGTTGATTTAGTTATGTTGGTAGCATCCATATTGTCATTGGCAGTTGCCTATTAGCATTTCACATGTCACTGTCGGCTTATCCTCTTTTTCTGTACATCAAGGAAATATTCTCATGACAGGAATCCAGCTCAGCCTCCTACAGAAAAAGTAAAATCTAATCTGTTTAACCATTCAGGTACTTTTTAAAGATTCTGTTCCTAAAAGTAATATTTGTGTGACAAATCAATAGGAACAGAAGGAAAATTTGACTTTAGTTCCACTCTAAATATTAATAAAGTTTTTAATGTCAGTTCTAGTTATGAAAAATGCTATAATAAATGTAATCCTAAATTTAGAAACTGGGCTTTACCATTTTTTATCACATCATAAACTGTCTTGTCTGTATGATTTTTTACAGATTTTTACAGATAAAACCTAATCAGAAACATTGGAAGTAACTGTTTTGCTTAAATGAGCCAAAACTTCTGGAGTGGTGAAAGAAAATAAACATTGTGTTATATATCAGTATAACTGTAATAACTGAGCTATTGTTTTATTTTAGACTTTGTTTGGTTTAATTTTATCTGAGCCAAGCAACTCCTACTGAAAGTAGTATGTACAAGTCTGCAGGAGCATAAGCTCCCTGATTTATGAACATATGTTTTAGATTTATTGTCAAATAAAACAAAGTTAAAGGTACACTAACTTCAAAAGTTCATTGGCACATGTTTACTTTACACAAAAAGGGTGGACAACCCTTTTATATAAAGTAAAAATTGTTTAAATTTTTTTGAGTGAAAAAAAAGGGAGCAGCACCACCTGTTTCCGTCTTGATCACTGCGCAGATTCTCCTGGGATACCTACTCCACGCATCCCGGGAGGCTCTGGCTGCTCTTTCTGTGCATGCCCGATCCTGATATCGAGCATGCGCAGAAGGAGCCTTTTCTTTAATAGGAGGGGAAAAAATTCCAATCCCACGCATGCACAGTGAGATCGTCACTTTTCCTCCATCTACGTCACCCAATCTTGCGCCTGTGCAGTGCAAAATTAGGTTATGCGTGAAGAAGAACCCGGAAGAAGAGCAAAAAAGAGGACGGCGAGCGACGCGGGACCTGTTTAAAGAAACCTCCTAATAAATCGTCGGGATTAAAGGTGTCTTTTTTTTGTTTTTACTTTAGTTCCACTTTAAGTAAGAAAAAGTTGTGAGCAGGCCAGTTCATAGGTATAAGTGATGTCTCTTTCACAGTAAAATAAACTTACTTGGCCGTTGACAATCTGTTCTTCAATGTTCTTTTTCTTTTTTTATTTACATGAATTTAATTAAAAAATATGTTTTTAAAAAAATGTCAAGATTTCAGCACAAAAATAGTGTAACGGGGTAAGCATTTTCAGTTCTATAATGACACTGAGGATTGATTTCTGGGCTTCAGGAGATTAACAGGAAATTGTTCTGGATACCACCTCCAGTGATGTAGCATGATCTTTGATACCATGGTATTATATTTCAAGACCTATATGAAGAAGTAACAAAACAAATACTTAGATGGTCTTAGTAATTCCTCCGCAACCTATGTTTGGGTATTATCAGGCAGACTTTATTTCTATCTTAAGAAGTGGCACTAACAGTGTTCACTAAATTCTTTCATGTTCTTTCCTATATTCCCCTTCCCCGAGAACAAAAATGATGCAAGGCCAAGCTGAGTATTCACGTGTGTGTGCTGCTGAGTAATGGCAATGACTGAAGGCATTCTGATTTTGTAAATCTTAGTTTATATTCCTACCGAACAATTTTGTGGGATTTACCACACAGTTTTTTTACTGCTTTAAAACACACATACTTTTTTGTTTTTAAAGCAGAACTAAACATAAAAACGAAAGATGTGCAAGCAGGTAGGTTGTTTGTTGCAGAAGGGACAGATGATGTCCCATGTAAATAAAATAAGCTTACCTGCCTAATCATAATTTATTAAATACAGCATCTTGACATACAGCCATCTTGAATATCCAGGCTTGGATTGACATAACTTCCACATATGCATTTATTTTCACCAGTCAGAGATATTCCATGGTACTCGGTATCATATGCTGATATGCACCTGCCCAGTTCAGTGTACATTTATAATAAAAAAAAGATTGTGAAACACCAGATTAGTATTTTTTTATTGGAGATGGGACGTCGCCTGTCCCTTCTGCAATAAAGAACTTGCCTGCTTTAAAGATTAACCTTGCCTTCAATTTTGTTTTGTTTTACAATCTCTACTGTAGGGAAATGGCTTATGCAATGTACACACGTCAGATGGTTCTTGTCTGATTCTTGCCTCAGGGCTAGTACTGGTCCAGAATGTGACGTATGTACAGCGTCTGTCCAACATCATTTATGGATCCGTCCTGGCGGATCTACGAAAGGCAAACTACCGCAATGCCGCAAAAGTGAATCAGAGAGCGCAATGGGTGCGGCTCACTCGTTCTCCCCCTTCCCTCTCCATAGAGCAGAACGGTGCTTTATGTACAGAGCTCGTTCATTCATCTTTCAGTCTTTTGTCGTTGGAAAGGATCATGAAAGATCCTTTCCAGCAACAAAAATCTAACGTGTGTACTCGTAAACTGTGCATTTGAATTTGCAGCCTGCCTTATGGTTGATGGATATCCATCATCTACCTCTTTCCTTGCCAGCATTGCTGTCCCTGGAACTCCCCTTTTATGCATTGAATTTCAGTACTTTGAATCATAAAGACTTGGCTTCCCATGTGAGCATTACCACAGCTTCCTGTTTCCAGAACTCAGCCAGCCATTCTACCAGCCACAATCTGCCTTCATTGCAAAGGGAAATCACTGGAGCTAAAAATGTATATACAAAAAAAAAAGTTTTCTTAGTTTCAGTAGCATTGGGAGGGGGCAAAGTATAAACAGATTAAACTTCAATGTACTTATGATGGCACTGATTCTGCAATGCATTAGCAATTAGAACACCCTTTGTGTGCCTAACACTTTCACTTTCTTCATAAATTATTATTTCATGATTGATTTTTATCACATCCTAATTTAAATAAACCCTAAGAAAACAAATTTTCCTAGGTTTTATTTCTTAATTAATTGGTATGCTTACCTTTTTATTCCTCATTAATTAGGGACCTCTTCTCCTATCAGCTTTTTCTTTATTAATTTCTCCTATGTGTATGTGCACACTCCCTAATGATGTCCAGGGTCAGTCGTCTTTTATGATTTAGTTTATATATATATATATATATATATATATATATATATATATATATATATATATATATGTACTGCGCTATGGTAGGTATGGTATGGTTTAAATGGAGCAGCCAGTCTGGAGGGTTACAATGCTGCTCGTCCTTTGATGCACTGGGCCTAGTTTATTAAAGCTCTCCAAGGCAGGAGAGGATACACTTTCATCGGTGAAGCTGGGTGATCCAGCAAATCTAGGCATAATAGATGTTGGTGCAGACAAGCTTTTGTTTTTTCCATATATTGTGCAGGCACTTTCTAATATTTCATTCTTAAAAGCTGCTTGTTTTCTCATCTTCATTTCTACAAATTTTAAATTCTCCATAATGAACCTGTAAACTTTGCATTTATTATTGTGTTTACAATTTATCTGCAGTGATGACAGAACTTGGATTTTAGTCCATATTCAGGACCTGCACATGTCCAGATGTGTCCCGAGCACTAATTAGAATTAAATAATTAGCATTTCACTGCAACCAGACTCCCTGATCAAGCTGAAAAAGGAAAAAAACACGATTGGCATTTGGTTACTAGGAGCCATTCTTGTTCTGTTTTTTTAAAGAAAATCAAAAATTTAAATTTCAAGAATATAGCACAAAACAATCTTGAATGAAGATTGACTTCAATAAAGCTACGTACACACTTCCAATTTTTATCGTTGGTAAACGAACGACGAATGATCCTGCACGATATCTGCGAACGATCGTATGGCACCGATCCTGCACATACAGATAACGACACGATCGTTCAAAGATATTGTACACACGATAGATGCGATCGTTTGAACGATACAGGAAGTGACGTTCACCACAGGAAGTGAGCGAACGTTCGTTCACCGCACATGCTCAGACCATGGACAATCACTGAACGACCGTACACACGATAGATGGTCAACAATCGTCGTCCAATCCGATCTGCCGGTCCGGTCGTTCATTTCCAACAACTATCCTCGTTCGTCGGCGTTGTTGGTTACTTTTTTTACGAACGATTTTTGGCCAATCGTTCGTTCGTCGTTCATTTCCAACGATAAAAATTGGAAGTGTGTACGCAGCTTTAGTATGTTCAGGTCCACATTTTGTCAATTTAAGGAGCTGTGTTCCAAAATGGCATTACACCCAGGATTGCTTTCTCAGCTTCTGGAAAAGATTAACAGGAAATTTTTCTCCCTGAGTTAGATGCATAGTATATTTTATTTTCTTTATAAAAAAAAGGCCACCAGTTACAGATTCCAAAGCAAAGTAGTTTATCTGACCCTATAATTAAGCATTTGAAAAGAAAGAAATGGGAAAGTAGAGAGAAGTAGTGAGAAGCCAAGATAACGCAGGATTTTCTGAACTTGTGGATGGATCGAAGGTTTTTCACAAGTAAAGGTAAAAACATTTTTAGTGAAAGTTCTGCTGTAAACAAGAAATTCCTGACATATCTAGGGCTGTCAATATAAAGATATTTATTTACAAAAATCAGAAGATTCTAAAGTTGGGTTTCTAACAGTTTAGAAACTCATTCTTTCTATACTACCTTTCTATACTTTCTAGTGATTCTGAGCTCTGGTACACCAACCTCCTCCTCACCATATGTTTCTATAGAAGCCAAAAGGATCAGGAATAAAAAGGAGCACCAGTTGCCAACAGAATCAGGAAGAATGGAAACTTTCATAATATAGTTCCCCAGGAATGTTGTTCGGAAGTCTACTCACTACAGTTATTGTGCAGACGTGTATGATTTAAACCTAGTCACATATATGGAAAGAAAAGAGTCTTGTGGCACTTTAATACACTACCACATTACTATGCACTCATTAGGTTATGTCATTGTTTGCTGGTACTTGATCAAATGTAGCAAATATCTCTTAAAGACAACCAATTCTTGCAGCTCTAATATATCCAGGGCAAAATAAAATAGAAACCTAGAACACTTTAGAAATTAAAGAACAGCAAGTAATAGTGTATTTCTTGTGGCTTGTTGATATCCTGTTAGTTTCTGTTTTGTGTTACTTTATACTTTATTCAGTCCTATACCACCAATCCCCCCAATCTAAAGAGTGCCAAACCACTGCCAGAGTGCCAAATACAAAGGTGACTGATGCCATTGAACCTGGTGTTTTATAATAGAGTATTTTACTTAGTAACCTCATTGCTGTCTTAGCAGGTGGGGATTTTCTTTAAACAAGCATTAAAAGAATTGTTCTCCTTTCATTTGTATTTCATACCTAATTTCCTTTGGTCTAATGTACTAAGGATTATAAATGAATCAAGTGTCACCTTTTCATTCAGGTGTATTGAGCTGGATACATACCTTTTCATTGACTGCATTCACACTGCCTAGAATTTAAATGTCATGAATTTTAATTGTTCATGCTTTTTTTCTTTTTTGTAAAAACAAAGATTACCGCCTCAGCTCTTCTGCACTGAAAGGATTTACTATCCGCTTCTCTTCCAGTAATGTGTTTGCTAATATCCACACTGTAGAGTGAGCCATACAAAGCTGTGTAGGTGGTTTTAATTATTCATTACGCGATTTGTTCTTTATAGCATTCCCAGCTGTGCTTTATTATTCAAAGGTTAATGCAAACCGAGCCAGGTTAACGCTTGCAGTGCAGGAAGGGCCGATAAACATTGTTCATCAGAGGCAATAACCCTCTCTATTCATTGGCACACTGAGTATATACCAACCTCAGCAACCTTTACTTGGAGACAAAGCACTGCTTCCTCGCCATCCTGATTTCTTACTGTAATATTCTAACACTGAGAATACATTTATAAAGGTTCCCATTACTAAAATCAGCATTTGAAAATTCATATTTTAACTGTCCTAATGAGTAAAAAAAGGAACATACAAACTTCATAATGCTATGGAGGGGGAGGGAAGGGTTAATAAACATTGAACAATTATTGGAAACGGGCACTACTGACTCCGTCTCCTAATACATTTAAATTGTAATGTAAATTTACAATGGTAACATTTCCTATTTCACAGATGATAGTAGTAATAAAGTGCTGCAAATAAAACCCAGAAGATCACTAGTGTGAAGTCCAGTGTTGCGATCAGACTTAGATTTCTACATCATTTTAATCTGGACTAAAGTACTTTACAAGAAGATTTTAATTTGAGTTGTAATATGTGTGAACAAGTTAATTTTTTAAGTATGTATAGCTATTGCCAATTCCAATTGCCAACTCGGTTCTTGAAATAATTTAATATATATTATTGTATTGAGCTTAAATATATGTAATTTTATTAGGATCACTGAAAATGCTGTGCCCTTCAAGCGCCAAGGCGTTGTCTGTCTCCCTAATAAATTGAGAAAGATTCCCCTCATTTGCCCTGCAGATTTACTGCACGTTGCTCTCCGACGTACCCAGAGCTGGATCACCTAAAATGACCTAGGTGCCTGTCTAGAGCCCGATGGGTGTTTGGGGATCTGTCTGCACTATTTAACATATGCTGCCAGTATACCCAGGGCAGTACCTTACCAACACTTTGCATGCCATGTATAGCTATTGCCAATTCCAATTGCCAACTCGGTTCTTGAAATAATTTAATATATATTATTCTATTTGAGCTTAAATATATATAATTTTATTAGGTTCACTGAAAATGCTGTGCCCATCAAGCGCCAAGGCGTTGTCGGTCTCCCTAATAAATTGTGTTTGGGGGTTTGTCTGCACTATTTAACATATGCTGCCAGTATACCCAGGGCAGTACGTTACTAACACTTTGCATGCCCTGTGAGTACTAGGCACTCAGATAGGAGAATACCCTGTGAGGACTTGATGACACCTTCAAGCCTTATGAACAGACTGATTATATTACAATGCCATTGTTACTTAAGAGAACAACCAAACAGCTGACCTAGGACTGGGTTTGTTTGATATAGAGATGCTGACAAGTTTATTTCTGTTTTTGATCACCAGGCAGCACATAGTTGCTTATCCCTCTTTAACCTGCTCAAGATGGCACTTTGACATGCTAGGTCCTACAATGACATCTTCTTTATCTCAAGTGTTACATCAGTTGTATCACTGGCATAGAGACCATAGATTAGAGCCATTACAGGGTTGTTACTGTAAAACACAGTGAAGGGTTTGCAGGCTTATTTTAATCTTGCTTTCCAAAAGGCTTAGGGGGCTGTCAGAGTCAGCGTATGTCTAACCATATATCAGTGTCAGTCTGTCAGCTGTATTGGAAAGCAGATGATATTAAGTTAACATGGTAGATGTAGGCTATCTGAGCTGTCACTTCTTTGCTCCCAAACTCACCAGCAGAATTGCTCTTCATATACTTATTCAATCATTTTTACTGGAACATACTAAAGGCCACTTAGCATTTGTCTCTTTTTGCCAGTCTGTTTAGCCTAATATATAAGATTCATTTACTAGAGGTGTAAGGGCTATCTTTTAGAAGCATACAAGCGGTTCTCATTAAGGTACCCAAGTGATTTCCAAATTTCACATATTCCTTACTTAAACCACACGCCCCTTAATTAGCTTTATCATCCCTTTATCATGTTCAATTATAATACCCACCTTTGGATGCTGCCGCCCCAATGGCTCCTCTTGATGCCGCCCTAGAAGTACGCTATAAATTCAGGTAATCTCTCCAACACATCCACCCCTTAGTTTGCCAACTGCAAAGTGCATTCATAAGCAAGTGTGGTTGTTTGTAACATTGTTGTGAAATATTAAGTTGAATTTTTAAATGCCTGTAGCCTTTAACACAACAACAAAAAAATCAGGGCTGTTTTAAAGCATCCTTACTGCTTGTTCAGAATTTGTCAATACTTTAACATATACAGTCAAGGCACAGGTTCACTTTCAGTAACAAAAAAAACTATAAAAACACATGACACGAGTTCACCCAATCACAGTTAGTTAATCTAAGTAGACACCATAACTTGTTCTTGCTTTGTTGAAACCTCCAACTGAGGCTCCTGATAAAGGGTGATTTATTTTCTAAACTGTTATATAAGCACAGCTGAAATCTAAACTAGCTGAATATATAAAAAGGCAAACTAGAGCTCCATCCACTGGCTGGATAAAAATGGCAATTTATCAATATGTAATATAAAAATGTTTACCTTATCATTGACTGGCCAAGAAAATTAAATGTAAAAATATGTACAAAATCACTTTACATTCCCCTGAAAATTATCATGTATCTGCCACCCTTGCAGACTTCTGGCATACATTTTGTGAGCTGTACAAATCTATCTGGGAATGCAGCCTATCAAGTCATTAGGAACAAATTACATTACTATGGCTCGAAGCAAACATGCCTAAAGCTACAGCAATGTTGCATACTGCAAGCAAACACTGAATCGTTCCATATAATAGTTATCTTTTTTTATATAAAATATATATATATATATATATATATATATATATATATATATATATATATATATATAAATCTGTGTATCTTTCACAGATATCCTTAAACAAAAAAAAAAAAGAACAAAACACATATTTCCTTTGTAAGTAAAAACAAGGTCTCCTTTGAGCGTTGTTCTTTGTAATGGCATTTTTCAGCTCTGGAGAGTTGCACAAAGAAAATATGATGGTGTCAGACAGGAAACTCCCGAAAGAGTCAGGCTTGCATGGGAAATATGCTGACACTGGAACATGAGCTAAGATTTCTGCAATGTTCTTCTCATACAAATCTAACAGAGAGGAGGAAGCCTTGCATGCTCCCTCTCCCCAAATGTGGACTAACTTTTCTTCCTTTGGATTGGTAATAGAAGTGAAGTCATGTTAATACTTTGTTATAAAAAGCAGTAGGATCATTTCACACCTCTGCTTTTATGAAGTTGTGTGTTAAAATAGTCTTGTTTGTCTCTTTGTTGTGATTTTGTTTCCAGCAAGGTGTACTTTTTATAACAATAAATGTTAACCCTTCTGCAAGGAGCTATTTAAAATAAAAAAAGTGTGAAATATACATTACCTTTACCACACAAACAACACATTACCTTTATCTGACTTTTTCCAATTAGTAAGATTATGTGCAATTAGAAGCCTCAAAATCATCAAAATCTTTCAAAAAGCCCCTTATTATGAAAAAGTTTCTCAAATTTTTTTGAAATTCCCAGTCAGAATAAACTGTAGCTAATCAATGTTTTTATTTAACTAAAAGAAATATGCATGTCTGGTTTTAAAGATTTAGGGTTAAATCAAAAGCAAGTTCAGTGCAACAATGCAATGTGTTGTTTTAATGGATTTTAAGGGGTCCAGGTGTGAATGGACTGATAGTCTTCATCAGATGTGTTTGTCAGATAAAGCAGTTATGCCCTGACATTAATGCCCAGAAGCACCAGACTTTGCATGGCTATGTCACTTTTAAGTCTGCCTTCCAGTGCAAGGACTAGATGCTGACCCTGGATAATGCTGGGCCAATGGTGGTTCTATCCTTCTAGAGCAAAAAAGGGCATTGTCAGTGGGACTACTGTGATCTTTGTGAAGGATTATAAATAGCTGTAAATTTTACAAAATATATTATTTAGAATGCATGCACTTAAACCTAAAAATATATTCTATTCCAAGTCTTTTTTAGATATGACTTGTTTCTTGAAACAATACTATTATGTCTGCTTCCAAAAGAAAGCTTATAAATAGCACTCAGACAGAAGTGATGCAACTCCATTGTAAAAGATGATGACCTCCTCTCTCT
Organism: Pyxicephalus adspersus; assembly: GCF_032062135.1. NCBI lineage: Eukaryota > Metazoa > Chordata > Amphibia > Anura > Pyxicephalidae > Pyxicephalus > Pyxicephalus adspersus. The sequence continues at coordinate 109,137,801 of NC_092862.1, read as the reverse complement.
CATGGCCATAAAAGCTGGCAGTGCTGCATGCAGCAGGAAATGTAGGAGTCAATTGACAGGCTTATGTACTGGAAATAGCAGGGTGTACAAGAACATTGAAACTCGTGAATAGTTTAGAAAGAAAGAAATATCCAGATATTTTTAGTAGGTCTGATTTTTATGTTTTTACCATGTAATTACTATAAATTAAAACACAATGTTATCTTAGATTGTAAGCTCTTCGGGGCACGGTCATCTCTTCCTCCTGTGGTACTCTCTGTATCTGTCTGTCATATGCAACCCCTATTAAATGAACAGCGTTGGCACTATATAAATCCTGTTTAATAATAATAATTTACTGATATTATTGCAAACCATAGTGTGTGCATTATACCGTATTCATTATTTTTATTATGCTCTTTTTTTAGTGCTGGACCCAAAGGAGATAATATATATGAATGGAGATCCACCATACTTGGTCCTCCTGGTTCTGTGTATGAAGGGGGTGTTTTCTTCCTTGATATTGCCTTCTCTCCAGACTATCCCTTTAAACCACCCAAGGTAAGAAATTTTTTGTCTGCATGTATAGATTTGTTGATGTCTTATAGTTGAATAAATGGTGTAATATGTTTATTGTCTGTTACTCTTTTAGGCACTTTATCATTTGGTATGAAGTTATTTTTTATATAGAGATGTGCGTTTATAACTATTACTGGTCAGTTTTAATGATTGAAGTGGTTAAATAAACCTACCCGTTTACTTTTTTGAATGCACTGTGAAATACCTACATTTTTCAGAGTTAGGCAAGGCAACAGGAACCAAGTTTTTCTTTTTTTGTTTAAAATCAATGTATACATATGTGAAAACCTGACTTCAGATCAGTCATTTGATGTCACAGTTCTCTTATTTAGTCCATCAGTGGTGGGTGGTCTTGAATGTTGCAGGGAATTACACTATATAGTGTGATGTTGCCACTGGTCACTGCAGTATTCTTTGACTCATTCTATGGGGTGGGTTTTGAGGTCATGGGTTTACCAAACGGTGATTAAATGGCATTCTGTGTTGTTCAACCAAAAAGAAGGCCAATACTGGATTGCAGAGCAGAAATTCCACAGGTATAGCACCAGAGATTGGCTAGGTATTGTTCCGTGGGAACTGTATTTTTTTTTACCCCTTCAATACTATTTTTTTAATCCTATTTCCTGGAATATAATTCCCCCAGTGGGGTTAATCCTGCACCTCAAGGGTTACATACTTGCCTAGGTCTAGGGGTAATTAAAACAGAAAGTTTATGACCTTATTGCCAGGCTCCCACAGGCTCATCTATGCTCCCACATCGTTGAAGGCTATAACCTTTAAATTATACAAATTATTACTTGTGGGCAAGATTCTATACATTTAGATGATACAAATATATATTTGGCAAACATGAATTAAAAACACATTTAGGTAAACCATATGATTGCATTAGACAGTGAAAATTAATTATTATTGATCTGCACTTGTGATTTACACCCAAGGTGGTTTCATTTCAAACATCATAATGAGATATATCTTAATGAAAAACTTTCAGCAGTTTAGCAATGTAAATGTAATTATTGTTATATCACATAACTAATGTGGCACTTCCCTGCCTGCTATTATTCACATCTATTTTGCTTTCTTCCAGCTCAGGCAATGTAGAATCTCTGTTTGTTTTCTGTAATCTATATAGAAGCAACTATCAGTTTTCTAGCTAATGATAGTGCCCCAGAAAGATTAGGCCAGGAATAAGTTTAGCTAAAGGGTGATTCTAGCTATTTGAACAGACATTGAAAAGTCAGCCTGTTTGCTGAATAAATACTTTTTTTAATCTTATACATTACAAACTATAAAAGACTATCCTATGCATACATACATAAATTACAATAGAAAACAGATTGGGGGGTTCAAAAAATGTACATTTTGTTTCACCGAATAACTGATCATGTCATCAAATTATTGACCCAAAAAAGGGACCAGTTACTTTATCATGGGTAGCAGAATTACTTTGCTTTACTTACCAGAATGCTGGAGTGAGCTTTGATCATGCATCATCCAAAGTCATTCTCAATTCCCTTAACTAAAATTCTTTCCTTATATATCACCATTGTGTAAATCCTAATTTCTGTGCACTAACCTTTATGTTCTGGTCTGACCGTAAATGGCTTACAAAGGCATCCTGCTGCTACATTTCACCTTGTGACATTTTACAGCGGTGGTGTTCAGCACATGGCCGATTAGATTCATGCCAGTGCTCCTTGCGCTTTCTGTGCTCTGAAGCCTAATTCAGTCCAAGGGACTCCAGGGAGCCTTAGTGATGGAACCAGCTGGAGCTTTTGGAAATTTATACGGATGATTTTTTTTAGTGTTTGTGTGTAAATAAATGTTGTCATCCCAACCAATCCTAATTCTTTTTAAAATAATGGAAAATTTATAAAAAAAAAACTAGTTTTTGCACCTCTGAACATGTCAGGGGCTGCACTTAATTCTCCTCAACTATTTTGGTCACCACTACAATAATATAAAATTGCAAAATGATGGCGGGGAAAGTGCTACCTCCTTCCTCTTGTCACCAAGGCAGAAAGTGAGATCTAATAAGGAAATCTTACCCAACCCACTTTGAGGAGATTTCTTTTTTGTCCTGTTGGGGAATTAAGTGAAGTTTCCCTCCCCTATAGGAATGTTTGAATCTTTTTTTATTTCTGTGGAAGAAAAAAAATAGCAATACATACACTTTAATGTGCATGTAATTTCACCTTAAATATTTGCTTGCATGTTGATTTTTATTGTAGCTTTATTTGCCTAACTCTGCTTTAAAATTCCTCCTTTTAAAGATATTCTAATGCACAAGCTGATGCCTTTGTGGCCTGCAGAAATTCATATTTCTTCTGAATACTTTTGACAGCTTTCTTTTAATCAGTTTTGTGCTAGCTCTAGGCAGTCTAACCTTTAGGTATTGCTGGCCCAATTTTATCCAAACTGGGAAAAAGCGTTCTGCTCTATATACTGTGCTGGATTTGTATATGTAGTGTAAGGTATGAGAAACTATTACTTGTATTACACACTTGTGAGTAAGCAAGCTATCTCTGGCTGAGTAACATGTTTTACGCTTGTGAATCACAGAAGTAGGTTTTTATTTCTGGCAGTTTGAATTGTAATAGAAATAAAGGCATCATTATATTTATTACGTTGGATGAGATAAGATATGATTTTATTAATGGTGACAAAGATTTGCACAAAAATAAAAAAATGCTGTAAGTCCACATTATAGCTAACAGAAAAGTCTCTTGCTATATGTAAACTGTTTTGTAAAGTGGAACTTTTAGAGATTATATAAGCTTCCATCTCTGGCCTGGTTGTAAAATACTGTTAGTCTGGTTTTCTGTTCTGATCCTCTGTTCTGGTCTTTACATTCTAAATCACTGACCCTGAATGAGTATGCAGCTCAGGTTCAGGTAATTGCACTACAATGTGCACATAGTTTTCTGCATGTTTGTTTCAAGTTTGTTTTCTTTGTGGTCTATTTATTTGTGTATATAGACAAGGTGACCATATTTTATTTAAATTGCTTTTTGCTAAGGGTGAATTCATTTAACTCAGAAACCTTTCTAAATAGCTCTTTATCATTGACTCTCCCAGTTGTCCTTCACCACAGCTGCATAATGAATGCATCTTCTAACCACAAAGTACATATGTATATACTCGAGTATAAACCAGTAGAGAGAGAGAGCTACTAGGGGTGTATTTTTATATCAGGTCAGAAAGGTAAGTGGGACAAGAACTGTGGAAGAATATAAAGGCAAAGTACAGGAGCTTAAATTTGAGTCTAAGGTGAAATGGAAACCAATGAAGAGAATTACAAAGAGATGCAACAGAATAGGAGCAGTGGGAAGGATGGGTGAGTCTGGCTGCAGCATTCATAATAGATTCTAGAGGAGAGAGTCGGGTTAGTGGAACACCAGAGTGGAGGAGGTTACAGTAGTCCAGACGAGAGATGATAAGAGCATGTATATGGAGTTTGGTGGTCTCTGGGACAGAGTCAAAGGTGATGCCAGGATAAACGTGCCTGAGGGGAGGGATGAATACCAGTGTTGTTACCAGTTAGGAATATGTCAGCGGGAGATTTGAAATTGGGGGAAGATGATTTGTTTTGTTTTATCCAGGTTGAGTTTCAGAAATCGGTCAGACATCCATAATGAGATGGCTGACAGGCAGCATGAGACCTTATCCAGGACTGAGGGAGACAGGTCAGGGGTGGACAGATAGATTTGGGTGTCATCAGCATACAGATGGTACTGTAAGCCAAAGGAGGATATGAGACTACCGAGAGAGGAGGTGTACAGAGAAGAGAACCGGTCCAAGGACTGACCCTTGGGGAACACCAACAGGGAGGGGAGTGGGCGAGGAGGAGTTACCATTGAAAGAAATTTGAAAGGAGCGGTCAGACAGATAAGAAGCAAACCAAGAGAGAGCAGTGTCACTGATACCAATGGAGTGCATGATTTGTATTAGAAGGGGATGATCAACAGTGTCAAAAGCAGAGGAAAGATCAAGGAGAAGGAGCAGGGAAAAGTTGCCTTGGGACTTAGCTCTGAAGAGGTAATTGGTCACTTTAGTAAGGGCTGTTTCAGTGGAATGGGCAGCTCAAAAGCCAAACTGGAGTGGGTTAGGTAGTAAGTTGATTCTTGTGTAGCAGAAAAAGGCCGCTCTAAGTTTTAAGCTATCAGAGAGCTTGGAGGAGTTGACTCCTCAGGGATAACCTGCATATCATTTGGAAGTATTATTTTCCTGACAATTTATGTAATTCAAGAGAGTTTATGCAGATCTGTGAGATTTTGGTTGTTTTTAATGTATGGGGCATTTATTTTTGTTTTAATTTCTGGTTGCTTTCATTTTCTGTGCAGAAATTCTTTTTTTCTGTTAGCAAGCTTTGTTACCATTCCAAACATTGAGAGAAATAATTCTATTTATAAATGTTTCATCCATCTTTTACCAAATATGTAAACATTTTTTCACATTAGATTCAATTGGACAAGAGCTTGACGTATATGAGCTGTCATTTCTATCCAAAGGAGTGGGGAAATACATATTACATACATAGGAGAATATAAATATAGTTTTCAAAATTCACTGCTACCCTTGTAAGTAATTCAAGTGTTGTACACATTTGATTTGCACAGTTCAACAAAAGGTATCCTTTAATAGGCAATGTGTAAATGTTACCAGAAATAATTAATTGCCAGATGGTCTGTGTTTTGTAGGTGACATTTCGGACGAGGATCTACCACTGCAACATTAACAGCCAAGGAGTCATCTGTCTCGATATCCTGAAAGATAACTGGAGCCCAGCATTAACCATTTCTAAAGTTCTCCTCTCCATCTGTTCACTGCTCACAGACTGCAACCCTGGTAAGAGTCTGAGATTACAAAACACTTTGCTCTTCCCTAGAACACTAATTTGGTAGGGATATAGAGCCTTTCACATCAGTTCATGGTCTTAAAAAGTTTACAGTTAAAAAGTTTAAAAAGGTTACAGGATAAATACAGTCAGATTGTGAAATAGGGGAGGAGGAGAAAACTCACTCTCATATACACAATATTCATTTTTTTCAAACGTTGTTGAAAAATCTAATTATATATAGACCCAATGCCACCATGTATACATATTATGTATATGCTGAAGTCAAACCTTCCAGATCATTTCAGGATTGACCAATGCTTACTCAGAGTCTCAGAGGACTCGGGTCAGAGTCCTTAGTATTGTTTAGGCTGTGATTTAGGACCTGAATCCTATAAAGAGCTTCTTGTCTTCACTCCTGAAGAAGAGAATGGAAAAAATGTATGCACTACCAGGAGGCTCCCATTAAAGCAGAACTATAGTTTCACAAAAAAAAGTCTTCTGCAACAAAACACTTGCCTGCCCGATCGCTATTTTCTTTTAAAAAATGCATACACATTGCAGCATACGATGCAGGGATCTGACAATTGTCCAGGCATCTCCTAGGGCTCCCGGGGCTTACTGGACTCCAGTGCACATGAGCAAGAATTTTTCTCATCCCACCTTGGCCAGTCAAGATAAGCAAAGATCAGAATCCAGAAGAAAAGAAGAAAAAAGATGGTGGCACCATCAATAAAAAAAATGGTAATCGAGCAGGTAAGGGTATTTTGTTGCAGAAGGGATGTCATATGTCCCTTCTGCAACAAAGGACCTGTCTGATTGCAGATAGAAGTAAGGTCTTAGTTCCATTTTAAGTTGAACCTACAGCTTTGCCCTGTATTGTGTGGGCACAGTATTACTTAATTACTTGAAAGAATATATATATATATATGTGTATGTATGTATGTGAGTGTAATAGATGTTGGAAAGCAAGCTCCTTTACCAGCCCGGGTTCAACAAGAACAGTCCAGATCTCTCTATTAAATATATATGCCACTAAAAAATGGCCAAACAATAGTGTGAAAGGGACCGTGGTATGAATAATTTGTTATTTCAAACTGTTGCTATAAGCATGAGTGTAAAGGGTTAACTATACGTTTGTACAAAACATTATCTGAAATTGAAAAATAGGACAATTATTAAAACAGCACAGCTTCCACCTAATAGTGCCGACAGATGATCAGAAGTCTGAATTACAGCAGATTATAGCAACACTGCCTTGTCTGCCTGGATATGAGTCTATATAATTCTATTTGTCATATGATCCAGGTCTCACAGGAGATACATATTTATTATGTTTACATTGTTATCTCGGGAAAGCCTCCAGCTTTCCTTAGACAGAAGACATTTTGTTATTCCAGCTCACTCCAGAGGAAGGTCTTAAAAGATTCTCCTAAATGCTTTTCATTCTATGTTTATTTGCCGTATGCCCTTGGCTTGTAGTTCAGTACCATTCACACAAGCATTAGACATGAGATCCAAGCACAGATAAAATGTAAGCATTGACCCTTTACAGATGATGGAGCTGTGAAACATTGTTCTGAGGCAGCGTGATTATCATATGAATACGGCAGAGCTTTATCTGATCTAATTGCTTTCTTTCAATCGCATATACATCGGCTTCCAAGTGGAGCGGATGCTTTTGTTTTTCTATACACAGAATTGTCTTGTTGTTCTCCTTTCTCGGAAACAATTACAAGGAGGACCGTGGATGTGATTTCTGTTTATTCAGTGTTTCCAGCAACATAAATGTAAATGCTGCAAAAGATGTATTGAAATATTGATATATGCAGTACTGATCATGGTGAAGGTTTAATTGCTGTTGATTTCAGTGTGTGAAATTCAAATATATATTGCGTTCATTAAACAGCAATCAAGAAGAAGAATATCTAAAACATTATCTTCTGTAACCAATCCTTGTTATTCCTCTCCTCATCCATAAACATGTTTAGACTATGTGATCCACTCCGAGTACCTCCGATTCCACTCAATTGCACAAAACACTGATGTTTTTAAGAACTGTTAGCAAGTTTTGCACACTATATATACAGTATGTGGTACATTGTCACTTTTTTTAAGTAGCACTCTAATGGGCATACACAAAAGCACCCTCAGGTAGCGCATGTGCATGAATCCAAAATCCCAGTGGGAAATAACTGGAATATTTTGAGTAAATGCTAATATTCCCCCAAAGCTGGCACCCGGGGTGTCTAGTTGATTACCTTCTATCACTGAATAAATTATCATTAAAAAAGTAATTATAGGTTTTTGCAAGTCAACCTGCCATAAAAAGTATGTGGCTAACCTATTATTTTAGTAATTAGATGGGAATGGATTACAGGTAAAAAAATAGGTTTAGATTGCTGGATCACCCAGGTTTACTGATGAAAGTATATCTTCTCCAACCTTGGAGAGCTTTAATAAATCAGGCCCATGGTCTTCAGTGTCTTTTAATATGTTAAAGAATAAAGCTTAATGTAAAAAATAATGTTCCAAAAGCAGTGGTTGTGCTTTACTCACTCATTTGCAGATTGGGTCATTGTTTTAATTCGGAACAATTAACCTTTATATATAATAATTTCTTATTTAAAGGAAACAATGCCCTAAAACAGTGGTCCCCAACCTTTTGGACACCACGAACCACCAAATTTACGTACTCCAGTCTGCGCATGCCAGGGGAGCCGTGTGTCACTCAAAAGGGAAGAAACTTCCCCCAGAGTGACTTCCTAATGCCAGAAACCGCTTGGCTCAGACCTGCTATGGGAGAGTGGGTGGGTTGTGTCCAGAGACGAGAGACATGGTCTGTGGCTCTGGCCAGTGCACCCCCCCAAGTGGGATCCTTCTCCTTACCCCGCTGGAAGGGTGCACTGGCCAGAGCCGCGGACCACCAAAATTTTCTCGCTGACCACCAGTAGTCCGCAGGTTGTTGACCACTGCTGTAGCCCTTCACTGAGCGAGCCTTCGTGCTCTCGCGGCCCAGCTGTCAGACGGCCGCTCGGTTGCAGACCCCTGCCCTAAAAGGCATTGTACACACACACTTCAGAATAAAATCACAAAAAAGGAGTTACCTTACTGCCAGGCCATTTGCAGGCTCACCTAGTCAGGGTTAAGTCAGTGGGTTCCGCATTTCACCAGGACATTCCGCTGCACACAGCAGTAGTGTCCTGTTAAAAGAATTGGGATCCTGTGCTTTCCCAAGATCCCTCCGAGATGCCCAGTGATGTCAGCGGTAGAAGGTGAGTATTTATTAATGTGTTTTTATTTAAATACTTTTATGTCAGAGTGTTTTTCCGACATAAAAATATTAAAACAAAAACACTTTGTTTCACTTTTCATTTTAATGTAAGGTCTACTTAACAGCTGACACAGTAATTGCACTGAGCTTCTTAGAGCACCCTTAGGAACTCTACAAATTCTACAAATCTTTATAATATAATATATTAAAAACAAGAATATGACAGGATAGGCTTATTCTGTATGGGCCTGGTTTTGTGTGACATATAACAGGAACAGCGGAGTACTACAGTAACCCTGCCTGGCGCAGGGCAGACCATAAGCAGTGAACTTGACTACACCTAAGGTGTATTTCATTTAAGTAGTATAGAAGGGAGGTGAGATCCAGAATGCACACTTATTCTATAAACCAGCTATACAAAACAAATGTATACAGTAATTTATTTTATTTTACATAGCTTACCCGAAGGTGAGAACAATCCACAAAGCCTGCTATAAGACTTTCAATTACCTGAATATTTTCAATTTCCTTTTTTCTAATCTCCACCTTTAAAACCTTCTTCCTTCATTTACAAATCATGTATTTATATTGTAGCAGAACTTTGGAAATGGTGTTCTAATCACTATATATGAGTCTGTGTGTCAGAGCAAATCCTAATGTGGTAATTATCAGATAATATCCCATCCAGTCTAATGCAATTATGGAAATATATTTTATAATTAGCGTAAGAGGCTTTCACCATGCAATCACAGGCACTTTACTGAAACCTAGCAAACATGGAACAGGCATATTCAGGGCTTAAATAGTTTTTAAGTTTTTGCCGTAAGTAAATTGCACCTTAGGGTAAAATACACATGAATGTACTGACTTGATTAAATATTAATTGAATTTATGTAACCAAAACCTGGGTTAAGTCATTCCGTGATGTTGCCTAATGGCCAGTAGTTTTATTTGAAGCAAAATAGAAAAATAAATGAGGAGAATGGATACAAGAAAGAAATGGTATTATACTGAAAGGAATACTTTACAGTGGCCTAAATAATAATTATGCTATATTCAGCATTATTGTGCTTTGTGGCTTTTGAATATTACCATATTTTTATAATGGTGCAAAATTTATTACAATTAGCCTTTGACATTACATAGGTGATTTTCTAACACCTTTATATAATTGGCACTGATAGTTTTGATATTTGGCACATTTTTATTCTAGGTGCTTTATCAGATACCATGGGACTAGAAGACATCTGCCCGTTGTCTGTAGCACTGGGCACCTGGCATTTCTCATGTGACTCACCCAATATATTATGTACATGCAATTACCATCTTCCTTTAAAACTTTGCCAAGCTTGCAAAGCTTTAGAAGCTTGGAGAGATTGGTGAGCTTGCAAATGTTGGGAAACCTATGTTAATTTTCTTCTTAACACTCATTTACACATTAAGCTGGTCTGCTGCATTTACACACCATATTGTAAGTACCCTGGGCATCTCTCTGTAGATGATTGTATGTTGTATAAGGACTTGTTATTATTCACTATATCTAATTTGTCTATGCATACGGTAGTAATATATTATACTTAATAAAACAAAGTGCCGCATAAAAATACATATAAAAAATGAGTTGCTGTGGTCTGTACCTACCTATTGTATTTAGGAGCAGCTTCAAAATATTCGGTTTAGGAGCAGGAAAACTTCTTATATGTAAATATTTTAAAACTGTTATACATATTTATTGTTTTTTCTATGTTACATATTGACAATGGTTTACTATGTTACATTTTTTAGATGAGTTGTTTATGCTCTTTCTGAGAAAGCTGCGTATAGCAAAATGCGTTGAAGATTATTTATAATATCATTGGACCATTTTGTTTGCATTGTTCCTCCTATAGCCACAATGGTATTTAAGCTTTAGATGGACTAGGTAAGAATTTGAACCACTGTTACCTGTAGTATATTCACCCTCTTAATTTGTGCTGGTAGCCATTGTTACTGAGAGAGAAAGTCATAACTAAATTACATTTATTATGAAGGTGAGGGTACATTTTCCAAAGGAAATTCCTGTTCTGGTGCCTAAGCTAGGCATATACTATTCAAAGTTTTTAATACCTTAGGCATTCAATTTTAATATTTTGTACATTGATTTAAATAAAACTTTAAAATAAAGTCTTTCTCAGTCGATTTTAAACAGAACATTAATAGAATATTGATCAGCAGTTCTTTTTATTGAGTGTGGCCAGGCACCAGTAGGTGACTGACAGCTACATATTCCATCGAGTAGTACAAAGCTAGCAGTGGCTACAATCTGAACAGTTTTTCAATGTTTTTATTTTTAATAAAGTCTGTTCGATAATAAGGCATGACAACTGCAATCAATATTTCATACTGATTTCTTTTAAGAAATAGTTTGAGTATTTCCAACAAAGTAAAATATTTATTTTTTTCTCTCCAAAGGAGACCCAATCTTTAAATAACCACATCAGGCTTGGCTTAAGCAGTGCATGTACACAAATACTGCTTGAAATGATGCACAATGTGTTTTTCTTTTTACAGCAAAACATTTTTTAAAATGATGTATAGAAGCTAAAACAAATCTGTTAAAACTTGCATTGCTTGATATTGTACTACTTTTCTATGGGCAGAAGAATTCTTTTTGTTCTATATTACCAGCTGTTTTAAAGACCATGCAGAAGCTAGATAAATGTCATGCCAAAGGGAGGATTGCCAATTCTTTGGATAATTTAGCTGATAGATTTAGATAGATTTAAAAAAAAAATTGCTAACAATCTAAAAAGATGATGATCCACAATATTTTTTTGGATGCCACAATCAATCAAGCCTACCAAATTTGCTTGGCATTTATTGTTTATATTCATGAGTACAGATGTCATTAGACAGTGAATGATCCTACCCAGAACCACGCATGCACGGCTGACTGTCAGTTGGCATATCCACTATGTCTTCATGATCGTATCAGTAATAATAATAAGTGATAATAATAGTAAAAACATTGGTCTGCCAATTCTGTAAACGAGCATATCATATAGAATCATTGATTGGTATTTAGTTTGGCCAGATCGCTAGTTATCTAGAAGTCATTTGTTGGTAGCAAGTTTATCTAACGTTTGTATGTAGCTTTCACTCTGTCACATCTTATATATGCTAGACAGGTTGCTCTGATTGCTGCCATATAAAGTGACTATTTTTTAGTGTGTACTGAGCCGGATGGGGCAGGGAACTGCAGAGAGGCAATCCATATATAAATATAGTGTAAACCAGTCTTCCCTTCATCTCTTGTGGCTTCTTCTTGTGGTTCCCACCTGGAGAGCATTCCTGCTGTGATAATTGTTCTTCTGCAGAAGAAGGCCACTTATTCTACAGAACACTATGTGCAGGAGCCTTTGCTGGAAAGAAGTCATCTGTGTGTAATGAAATGCCTCGCCTCGAATAACAACTTTAAATAATTATCCACAGCTCATATAAGCTGTTATTAATTACTGATGGTATAAACAAAGTAATAATTTATGTTTACTGGCCCCTTTACTCATGAAAGATGATATAAAACTAAAGTTTCTAGTATGAGCATAGTGCTTTTGGGTTTATGTGCTGATTTTAAATGTATCACTGTTTTGGGTGCCATTTATGCAGCGGCCTGGACAGATTAATCCAGCATTATTTTTAGAGCTGATAATAAAGATTTGTGATAGTCAGCATATTAATGTAAAGCTGCAGATGAAGCACTAGACACCCCTCTCCTCCTCCTGCTTTCCTGCTCCTGCAATAAAATTGCAAACTAGCGGAAACATTTTACGTACCCAGGCAGTTAGCAATGGCTATTCTGAATTGCTAGCAGTATGTCACATAATTCAGTATATGCATGTTTGGATTTCCCGTTATTAGCACCAGTTTAAACATTGCATCAAATGTTGTGAACTTGAAGCATCCCCATGGTGGCATATGTGCATTCCAAACAACTACTTCAATCTAGCATACGTGCCAGACTACATACCCATAAAAGAACAATATTTTCTGGCTTGTCGAACACTGTGCCAGACTGGGGTTGGTTAGTACCTCTGTTTGGTTTTTATTACCAGTGCAACAAAGAAACTATTCAACCCTACTGTTGTAGACCTCTGCCTACAACTCTGTGTCCTGTAAATTGTGTTTTATTGCTGTCTACGCTGCTCTCTGTCCAGTTAACATCTGTTTTCATGATAGTTAAGTAAAGCTAAAACTTACTGGTATGGTATCACAGAAATTAAAGTCTTAGAGGACAGTAATGAGAAATATCCCCAATAGGTTCACAGACAGCACTAGAAAGTTGACTGGGGCACAAACTCTTTCTCATCCCAGGTGGGCTTTGGCTTACAGTTTCAATTCCCTTGTGGCTTTTTAGACCCAGAATTCCATTGTATTCTGTGGTCTATACATGGAGCCTGATTTATTAAAGCTTTCTCTGTATAGTGTGTATTTATACTTTATGTGGGTCAAAAACCCATTGAAAGCAAACAGATGCAATTAAAAGGGAAACACATAGGGCCTGATTTATTAAAGCTCTCCAAGACTGGAGAGGATACACTTTTATCAGTGAAGCTGGGTGATCCAGCAAACCTGGAATGGATCTAGTCCAGGATTCAAAACATTTTCTAGCAAATACCTTTGAAAAAATTCATTCCAGGTTTGCTGGATCACACAGACTCACTGATGAAAGTGTATCCTTTGCAGCCTGGGAGAGCTTTAATAAATCAGGTCCATTGTATAAATGTCTAATACTTTGTTATGTATGTGGAATGGCACAGTACATTACGATTAGCTATTATGGACTTAAAGAGGACCTATATTCCTGATAGCTTTGTGTCTTCCCTCGTTACTCCTTTTCTACCACCTTCCCCAACCTCACTTGTTCTGGTGTCCTTTTTTTTTAGCCATTGGGTGGCCATTGTTGGTGCAAGTACTGTACATGTACACTGGATTAATATTATTCCTAAAATCTCTTAATAGCACTTTACAATAAAAAGTCTTTATTGACTCATTCGTCATTGCAGAATTTTTATTCCATGGGTATAAAATGTGATCCTAAATTACTAAACTATGACATAATATAAAACAAAGTGGTTCTGTTTTTGATTTACTAAAATAAAGTCATCCAGGCATTCTGAAACAATGAACCCAGCTCAATTTACTTTATCTATTATTTTTTAGTACATTCCAATAAATGGAACAAACTGGAGAGTTAATAAAATTAGTATTTTATATTTGCTCACACCTTTGTGTGGAAAAAATATTGTGTTAATTCACTTCATAAATGTCTGAGCTAGCTAAAAGCAGAAGGAATTATGAGTTTGAGCATGTGGTTTTAATTTATTACATTCTAACACTGCTATTTTAAACATTTTACTTTGCCTCCAGAGACAAATAGAGCATTTAATTTGTCTGAGGAATACACTTAATATTCTTGTATTTTTATTCAGTGCGAAATTTACCAACGAGTGAATGATTACTCGCCGCACTCCTTCTAATTAGAGTTGTGTACGCACAACTAAATCACTTGTTGTTTACACCGTTTTATGCTTTGCTTTTTCTTTAAATTGGGAAGCCAAACAAGTGACTTCCCCTGGGTTATGATTTATGAGGAAACCCATGGCTGTAAATCATACTTCCAGGAAATATAGTTTGCCATACAGATTAACAGATCAAATTCCTGATCACAAATATTCATTTTCATCAGCACACTCTGTAATTTAGTAATACTTTGCTGACATACATTTTACCATGTGGCTACTATTTTCACATAATCCAAGGAATAATATCTCTTCTGTGTCCTCAGTTATTTTTATCTGATGGAAGAGAGCCAAAAGAGGTTCTGTTCTACAATGCATTTAAGGTTGGTTCGTAGCGGCTAGTAACACACATAACAGTCATAATTTTATATGACTCTAGGCAAGGCAGCAAAATACATTCATGCAAACCTGACAACGTGTGTAATTTTTTCTAGTAGTCTAGTGGGTAACACACCACTGCCACACTGCATAGCCTCTACATTAAAAATTAAACTACAGCTTCAAAAGGCATTGATTTTACAGTTTCTAGTATCTATATTCCTTTTTGCATTAATCTCATACAGGTTTGCCAACCTAATGTCTAATGTTAATGGACAAGAAACCAAAAAGATCTGGACAACCATGTAACTACTAATATTTTAGAGGCCTCTTGTCCCTTTTACTGCACAACTTCTCAGAATTGAAAAAACATTTCTACAAGCACTAGGTCTGTACAAATTGTGTGGTCAACATCAGAAACATTAGTTTCCAGAAGAGGCAGAAAAACTATACTGACTGCTGAGGCAGAGGGTAATCATATACTAAACCTGTTCCTATATGGCAGAACCATGCTCGAGTGTACAAAATAACTATTTCTAGTGATGGACCAGCTCACATCTAAACAGTCAATGCTATTGATAAATCTCTCTGCATCTCCTTTGAAACTTTTTTTAAACTTCTGCAACTCAAAGTAAAAACAAAATACCAAATACACATAAAGATGTCGTATTTTTTTTCTGCTATATAGGTTGATCAGACTGGGGTTCTACTTTTAGCTTCTTGTCATTCAGAAAAAAATAAAATCTAAATAAACTTTAGAGCATAAAGTTTGTGGATATCTGATCCTGACATTTTTATGAGCTTGTTGGAAATCCCATCCTAAAACAATATGAAGTTGCCCCTCTCCCTAGTGACACTAACAACCTCCACTCTTCCGGGAAGGCTTTTGACCATTGTTTGATATTTATGTTTAGGAATGTGTGACCACTTGGCCAAAAGCGCATTTTGGAGGTAAAGTACTACTCCTGGAAGGGAGGACATAGCTGGAAGCTGACATTTCAGTTCATCCCAAAGTGTTCATTAGATAGGAGTCACCGTTCTATGCAGGTCCCGGTTCTCAAACCAAAATCATAAAATTTTGTCTTTATGTCCTATGGACTGGGTCGAAATCTTTTTGTTTCTGTATAACAGTATCCTTCACCATAAACAGCATGAAGAAATTTGTAGGATTGGCCAAATATTTTTGAGTATTTAGAAGGTGTGATAGTAAGACATCCAAAAACATTGAGTTATATTTTGTCCAAACAAAATCGATATGCTATTATTTTCTTTTGTTTTTATGCTAGTGTAATATAAATCAGGATCGTAGTAAAATTATACTATGACTACTGTAAAACTCTTTAACAAAATAAAATGAAGAGAGACAAAGACTTTTGTACAATTTTCGTGGCCTAACATACCACATTTGTCATTAACCAAGAAATGAATTTGAAAAAGGAGGGGTTTTGAGGGCCACAGTAAGGCTTTTTTACCTAACCTTACAAAGTAAATTCCATTGTACATAACTGGGTTTATGTGAGTTAATAAAGTAAAGACAGTACAAGGTCTCGTCTCCTGAAACATTTTGTCTGTTCAGGCAGGACACAAGACTTCATATTTTGAGGGCGCGGGGTGGGCACCTTGGGAATATAAGAGTTTCTTTCTACCAATTCTTCTACCAATTGTACAATTTAGGTTTATTTCATTCTTTTTTAATTGTGCTCTTCCAGGACACTTCTGTCTTCAGTAGTCTTTTATTAAAATAATTGTACACTAATAACATATCATTGCTGTGGTGTAAGAAACAGATGCCATGACTGTTTATTTGTGAAATGTAGTAGTTAGATATGATGTAACGTATGTCACTGAGTTCCTGGATTGTTAATCTGTGCCCGTCTCTAGGTCTTAGTGTATTTTAGCAGTGTCTAGATACCACAGATTGCATTATGCATGTGAATAACTGCCATTCGGCAATAAAATAAATGTAAAATGATGATGGTATTGATCTGAAGATTGATACTTCTGACCTAACCTAACAGTGATTAATATATACGTCCTTAGGGGACACCATTCAGGGCAGTGTTAAAGAAGCTAATGTGGCTTGTGTCTATACTGCTGGGCCAAATAATAAATTGGCTTTAAAATGCAATAGTTATGAATGATTTAAATGTCCATATCAGATATTTTATGGCATAGGACCTGCTCATAAATGACATATTATAGGTTGTTGTAATTAATGATTATCAGCCATAAAAAAGCTGTACGTATTTTATCTTCATGGTAAAACAGATGTAATTCCAATGTCTCCTTTGTGTAAAAAAAAAAAAAGTATTGATTTAAATGTGTGCTATGCTCCAGCTAACTAGTGTGAGAGTGATATTGCATAGTAGGCATTTTTTATATATATTTTACCAGTTTTCTGAGAGTCAGCATTTGCATTGGGCTTTAATATTATTATTATTATTACACAGTATTTATATTATATTATTATTTTTATAGCGCCATCATATTACGCAGCGCTGTACAAAGTCGATAGTGGTGTCTGTAGTTGTCCCTCAAGGGGCTCACAATCTAACGTCCCTACCATAGACATATGTCATTAATGTAGTCTAAGGTCAATTTTGAGGCAAAGCCAATTAACCTAACTGCATTATTTTGGAATGTGGGAGGAAAACCACACAGACACGGGGAGAACCTGCAAACTCCATGCAGATAGTGTCCTGGCCGAGATTCGAACCTGGAACCTCTGAGCCACCGTGCTGCCCCACAGATACACATTTCCCTTTCTAGTGAACAGACCCAGTGATTGGCACTTACCACTAAGGACTGCAATTGGAGAGAACAGAGAGTACACGTTTGTCATACATTCCAGAAGTACTAGGTTTTTTAGGTATATTAGGGCACTAGGGGGGTATAATGAAGGCAGAAGCAGTGATCCTATAGTGTCTGGTATATAGCATTACTTAGAGATCTTGTATGCATGAGCAGAACTTCTGTCAATGTTGTGTTCAGCTGACTGTTCTGATCAATAATTGATTGGAAGTTGGAAAACACTGAACATGCCTATCTTGTCCTATCTTGGCCAGGGGATACAATAAACCACAGAATGGATGGGAGTTCCTGATCAGATTCAGATCTGTAGTCCTGTATATTTGCTAGAAGAGAGTCACAGTAGTAAGAATGCCCATAAGGCTATTGATTGGTGATTTAGAAAGCTGAGGTCCACATTCAGTCCATTATCTCAAGAGACAAAACAATGGAACAAAACCTTGCAAAATATTGGAAAAACCAAACAGAATATACTGACATTAATAAACCTGCACAGACATACAAGAAAGGAACATGGTTTCTAAACAGGTGGTACAGAGGTTGTCTTTACAGTCCTTTTAACATTCTGGTAAACCTTTGTGTGTCAGTGCTGCTTGAATTAGAGAAGAAGTAAGTAGACTAACACAAGTCTGTCTTGGAAATGTAACTGCTAGTTCACTAATACGACTACATTAAACTTGGGGTTTACATACACTTTTTTTATGACTGTGTAAGTTAAAATTGTATCCATTTATTTGCCCTTGTTTTTTATTCGTGTCTTCAAATAAGTGACAAACCTTCATTTTGTTTTTCCTCTAGCTGACCCTCTTGTCGGTAGCATCGCCACCCAGTACATGACCAACAGAGCAGAGCATGACAGAATGGCCAGACAGTGGACCAAGAGATACGCTACATAAGATTTGTTGTGGACCTGAGCAAGCACATTCACTAAGTGCATCAATAGCGCTTTTTTGGCTTTTTTTTTCTTTCCTTTTATTTTTTTTTTTTTTACACCTTGTGACAAAATACTGTATGTCCCTTTTTATTAAGACTTTTTGTTAACTTGAACTCCCCCGAGATGGGATTTTTAGTTTATGTGCAAGAATTGTTGACTATGTGATAGTATAGAGGTTTGTTTGGAAGCCTTGTATCAATATTTGTGTTTTTTTAGGGCAATGGGGGAATTATAATTTAATTTGTGTTGCCTCCTACTGACTTTGGTTAGTGATAGTTTTTTCTTTTTTTAAATTTGATTTTTTTGTACTTTAGTCTTTCAAGGCGGGTGCATGCTCCAGGGAACAAAGTTTTATATATAACATTTGAAAGTAAAAATCGCTGTGTATATCTAGACTGTGTTCCCCCACTAAGGACTCTCTGAATGAACAAACTGGTTATTTAAGAATGCTTGTAAAATATTTGAACAGAATATTGAGCAGCTGATGTACAATTGTGTTAAAAAGCACTCAATAAAAACACTGCGGACAACATATATGTCAGCACACTGAAGTTCTGAAGGGAATGTGTTATGAAGAATGGTATTTATTGTTCAATAATGTCATTCAGTCCGTTTGAAATAAATGTGCCCATTTTTAAGGTTCCTGGAACTATCTATGATATCTGATTTCAGAATATTACCTGTGTGCTTTTATATTACCATCTGCAGCACATAACTGCCTATTTATCATTGCATCTGGAGAACCAGTCCAATTATGCATTTCATGCTGCTCCAGCAAATGTAATTGATTCTGTACCTAGCATTAAAACAAATGTAACCAACACTTGGTTAGTGAATTTTGCTAATCACAGTACCAAACAACTGGAAATGAGAATGGCTTCAAACGCAGGATGCAATAAGAATCGCCAGTCGCAAACATTTCAAGTGAATCCTATGCTTCATCAGGTAGGAGCCGAGTCCATTAAGGTGTAAGATCTGCTTGCAACAAAAAATTTTGAGTTCACAGGCACAAACTTTACTGTGGTTCTACCCTCATTTGTGGATTGGGTGAAAGAGTCTCATTGGCCTGCCAACAATGGCTTGTGGTTGAAGCCTTACAGGGTCTAGAGCTGTTGGAACAAAGAACAGTTTGGATCTTTTAATAAATGGCTTCCAATATCTGATATTCTGGTAGTATTATGCAGTTGTTTGAATTAGTGACTAAAGAAACCAGTAGTAACTGGAAACTGAATATTTTACGTGCTGCATTAACTAATTAGATTTATGATTTCAGCATTTAAGCGTCATTTGTGTTTGTTTAATGTGAACACTGAGATACAAATACATGGATAAAGTACCAGTAAAGGTTTATCTAAACCTTTATATTATTCTTTGCAAAATAGCTCTAGCAAAATCAAAATTAATTGGCTATCTAGAAAACAAATTGCATGTGTACTAGGTTAAACTGTATCTGAAGAGTGGAACAGTTAGGCTACATACACACGTCAGATGATTCTCGTCCTAATATCGTTTCAGGGCTAGTATCAGACGAGAATCTGACATGTGTACAGCGGCCATGCTAAGTCGTTCATGGATCTGTCCTGGCAGATCCACAAACGACCATAATGCAGGTAAAGGGGAGAGAGCACAGCAGGGTGCCACTCACTCATTCTATGCTCTTCATTGAGTAGAATGGCATTCGTTCATGATGCTTTCATTCTTTTGTTGTTGGAAAGGATTGTGAAAGGTTCTTTCTAATGACAAAAGTCTAACGTGTATGTAGCCTCAGAACTCCTGTCAGTTTTGACTCCAATATGAATCTTCTAGAGAGCTTTTTTTGAAACTGGGGTCCTATTAATGGAGTTCATCTCTATTTCTGTTTTGATATTTCTAACCTAGTAGATATTTATCTTTTGTATTACTGTATATATCTTTTGTATTACTTGCTAATTTGAGGGTCTAGAACAGTGTTTCTCAACTACGGTTCCCCCAGAGGTTGCAATGGTTTCCTTGAGCAATGAGAAAGTTGTGACTCTCAGTTCAGTCTCAGTATCAGTTTAACTGATACCAATTATATTTTTGGCTATCTTTAAGCATGGAATTCTTCCCATTGGCTAGCAATATAAGAGACATTCTTGCTACTGACCACCACATTAATGTTCTGTGAGTTGTAGTTATGGTAATTATAGTATGGGATCCATGAAGACCATATTTAAAAGGTCGAGAAACAAAAATGTTTCTACATACAGATATTCATGCAGATATTCATACAGAACAAATCCATGCACCTCCAAGGAAACGGATCAGTCCAAGTCCCTTAATGTGTAATGGCAACAGCTACCACTTCTGACTTTCACATATACTTCTGCTGAGATCTTTCAGTGTTTTGGAAAATCAAATTGCAGGCGAGCCCTGCTTCTTGAAGATAGAAACTGCATCTTTTCCACGTCTGGTGGCAGAAATGCTAGTAAGTAACAACATGAATAAATTGCACCACAACTTTGCTATCTTAATAATATTTTTACCTAATAGGATGGTTAAAACATGCTAAATCAAAATACCCCCTTTTTATAAGACCAGATCTTTTAGTAAACAAAAACTCTGTTATAGCAAGTAATTGAACATTTGAGAATATTGTTTGAGACAATCAGCTACATAGAAGATAACTTTCCATAATTCGGAGCTTTATTAGGGCCAATATAAAACAAACAAATTATTATGCATTGAAACTGTGTAAGCCCCTCTATGATTAAGTCTATGAATGGGTGAAGCATGTTGGAGATGTGGAAGGCGGTGTACAAAGGGATGCTGACATGATCATGTGTCATACCCAGTATGTAGAAATGCAGATGGTTCCTATAGAAAGCCTTTGGCACCTGTGGCCTTTGGAAATGCAGAGTAATGTATTCTTTTATTATATTGTCACACATGTCGAACTTTCACCATGCAATTAAGATATCATTGTTGCTTTTTCAATGATGCAAAGGTGAGAAAAAAAATCACTTGGAACTGACTTGGCTAGATGTGGAAAATGTCAGTTGTATTGTGATTGTGATGAGCTTTCTAAGCCTGGCATTCCAAGAAACTATAGAAATGTCGGGGATGAACATACACTTATAAACTTCCTTTACTGGGAGCCACATTGTTATTATTGGGCTTAAAACCAAATAATTTCATAAAACCTGCATTCTTCACACTAACAGATAAAGATTTGGTGAGCAATACAATTTTTCACACGTGGTTCATCATTCTTATTAGTAGCATTATAAAGCATTGGTTGTGTTGACCTATACATACATCAGTTTTCTCCCCGACCCTTTTTAATGTTTCAAGAAACATTTTTGTATTCTAAATAATTTAATATTGGGTTTGCAATGTAACTTTTGTGAAAAAATACAAAAAATGATTGTGCATGCCTGTGTGCAGAACCATTTACATTTCTGAACAATATGTAACAAGTGGGGCAATAGAAAAATACACAACACGCTTTAGTTTCCAACAGCAGTTAAGATAAACTATTGCAGCCTTGTGTGGAATGTTTGTAATGGGTGAGGTCTTCCCTCAGACATGACCCTCAGCTGAAAATCTCTCGGTGTTTCTGCAAAGCTATAAATAGTTTTCTGACTTCCTGGAAGGAGCATAAGCCAGCAACAAGAATTATCACTACTCAGCATTATTACATACACAACATAAGCTCAGTTCACTGGCAGGGGGTGAAGGTGCATCTCTGTAATATTGTCAATGCAATGAATGTCAGAGGACAGCAGTCATAGCCTATTTTTGTTTATTATAAAGTTATTACAACTGGTTAGTCTACATTATGTTAAGACAATTTATGTCTGTGTCTTGAACTTAGTTTGTAATATAGAAAGCTATAGAAAATTAAGTCAGGTATAAGACCGTATACGAATATAAGTCCTACAGCTGTATAGGCTGTTTGCATTTGCATTGCTTTTTATCCATTGTGCACATTTGTAGGCACATCTAAATCTGTGTTGCAGTGATTAATGTGAGCCTGAGCTCCAAAAGTAAAAACTGCTGTTACAGGGGACATTTAGAAATACCTATTGTTCTTCAGCAGTACCTTAAAAATCTCACTTTGCATGAATCTTGTCCTGAATAGGTCTGGGTCTGTTTCCTTGTACAGTAGCTGTATTTCTGTAGTGTTAAATCATATAAACTAAAGAGTCTGGGGATCTTTTATGCAAGGAGCCCCCTTTCCCCTGCCTTATTTCTTCTGTGGATCTCTGCTTCTTTTATATCTTCTTCTTCTTCTTGAATATTCTTTTATCAGTTACTAGATTGCCAATTATCAGGTAGAGAGTGCGGCTTCTACATAAGGATGCAATGCCTGCTTGTATACCAAAATGTTCCCTTTAACAAAGATAACATAAACCAGTAACCTTTTTAGAGTATTAATTGCTACATTTAATGTAACTACAAGTTGTTCAGCAGAGAAATGCCTTCTACATCAGCTATTCTTGACCAGGGTTGCATAGAACCCAAGGGTTCCTCCGGAGATTGCTTACTTAAGCTGTTTGACTTCCAATCTGATGGTGCCTCCTACTTCTGGGTCCAAGGCCACTTGGCAAAGCCACCTGCATGACACCAATTATATTTTTTTTTATATTGGGTGGTTTTCTGATCACCAATATAAGGGTAATTGTCCCTTTAGCCAAAAACATATTACTTTAGCAAGGGTTCCCCAAGCCTTGGAAATTTAAATAATTCTCTGGGGTACGAAGGTTGAGAAAGTCTATTCTACATGCATTAAACACCTTCATATATATATTTGACTTGGTTGGTTTATTTGATGCAGTCTAGGAAGAGGAAAGACTTAGGAGATTTGCTTCCAGTGACCATTCTCTGCCATCATGGTACCTGATGTGTTACAGGTATGGCTATTTTATTGTGGTATCACATAAGAACTGCTGTCTTGATGAAAAGTGGGATTCAAAGGTCACCATGTTACAGAGAGTTATTACAACCATACTCCAACTATTGGATAGCTACTGTTTATTACACGCTGAACCTGCATTTTTTGCATTATTCTAAATGCAGTATCTGCACAAATGTACAAATGCACAAAAAAAGCAAATACAAAAAGCTGCACACCTGTGCAAAACCCAGTTTGCAAAGTGTAAAAAGAAAGATCCAACAAACACTGCACAATAGGGAAGCATGTTTATTTGAATTGCAAATCCAATACTAGAAACTGAAAGCCTGAAATATAACGCATCAGAGAGTACTGACATTGATTGCTCAGATGTTTTAACACCTATTACACCGCTTCCGCTTCCAATTTTGCAATTGATTGACCAATCAATAAAAACTTAAGATATAAAAACGGAACACATAGAAAGCTAATAATATTATTTCCATTTTTTATTCATTTTTTTTTTATGTATATTTAAAACTCCTAATACATATTAATCCCTTATTTACACCAGATGTAAACCAATTTATCCACTGCCTGTTTTGCAACCTACCAATTTGATCGCTATTCCAGTGAGTAATCAATAAGTTCCAAAACTTTGCTCACATCTGTAGAAGATTCTGCCCTTCCAACTGTTTTTCTCACATCGATTCGATTGTGAGAAAATCGATTAGATATTTTCTATCAATCTTACACACAATACCTTTGACTGATATTTAGGGACAGCTTGAGCTATTCACAACTGATGGGAAACCTTAAAAAAAAGGTCTCTTCGGATGTTGAATTCCTTTTAGATTCAATCAGTTAGTCACATCAGAAATCAGATGAGAATTAAAAATCTCCCTGCGGTTACTAACCCTTCGACAATCTTGGCTGGAGTTACGGTTAAAGTCGTCTGCTCAGAGCTCTCTATGCAGTGACAGATGTTGCAGTGTATCTTTTTTCCTACAGATTGTCTTTTCCTCCATGTAACCTAATCTTAAAGGTTAAAATAGCGGCTCACAGAAAAAAGATGAGCGCATTGGCATTACTGAGGGCTTACAGCGTTATTTTACAAAGCGGTCATTTTACTGATTGTTTTATCACTAGCGACTTTCTCTTTTGCCTCGTAGAACTACTAAGGTCTGAGAAAATCAATACCCCCAGCTCTCAGATTTTTATTAAAAATATTGTTCAAGCACAACAGCTCCCCATCCTCTTTTAAAATGTTATTAAAGAATATCACTGTATAATACTCCACACAGAAACTAAATTGGCTATTTCTGCAGCAGTATTGACAAATGATTCCTTCCTATGCTTTCAAAGGAAGATGATTATACACACAAAAAAGTAAATTATACATAACACAGTATTGAAATATTTATTATTTGTATTTCCACATCCTCCTACAATACAAATGGCTGAATTAGAGGGTAATGTCTCTTTAATGGGTATGGGCGAGGGTAGGGAAGAGAGCTGCCATCAATATTCTGCACTTTATAAATGGCTGGTAAATCTCCTGGCTGGTTCTGGCTTCAGTTATAGAGTCTATACACACACTAGATTTTCATAACCCATTCTTTCTGATTGTCTCCGTAAAGTACTGGCTAATGGCAGCCCTGGCTGTTAGGGGCTAAATATGTAAACACATAAAATTGTTTTTAGGTGGCAAGAAGAAAATGCCAGCCGGGGGCTGCAACCTGGTAGCTGTTCTGCAGAAAAGTCTTATCAATTTTTGGAGTGGTGTGATAGTGATTACTCACAAAACAGATCTAAATACGTAGAACCAAGATTTCAGTGAGCCCAGATACTGAGACTCAAGGCACAGAGAGCTGTTTTCCAACAAAAGAGACCTTGCAAAAAACGGAACACAGCCGTCAGTCTATGACAGCAGACTGCAGCTATAAGCATACAGGGTTGAGATGAGAATTTGGAAGAAGAGGTGGCTGCCTATAGTGCTTCAGCAGGGTGGGAGGCTGTGAGTCCATTTGCAACTTGTGCTACAGGTCGCACTTGTTGCTTCTGAAGTATTTACAGGTCATGGCAGGTAGGTGGACTTTGGCCTCTTTACCTTGGGTACGAAAGGTACTTTTACTTTACTTTACCTTGGGACCTTGTTCTGGCATCAATAGTACCTTGTACTGTTAAGAAACATCACATTAATTTTAAAGACATCTCTCAAGCATATTATTTAAAGGATCAATATCCCCCATGGCGGTTCCCAGCTACTCAGGTTCTTTTTTAACCTGCCTATAAATTCTGAGAATGGTTAAAATTTTGTATGAATTCTCCCACCCCCTCCATCAGTCTTCTTTCTATGTTTGGGTTTCGCTAACTCTAAACAGGATTCAATATGAAAGAAAACTTGTGGAATGTACCTGGTTCTATGAGGAAAATCAGGAGTATTTGAGGACTTAGCAAATGGATCCAAAGGGCTGTGTTAGCCTTAAGAACCAGGAAAAGCTTTAGGGGTAGTCAGCACTGATTGAGCACTGAACCACCAGAAATATGCACCTGTAAAAAAAAAATGCTCCATGACAGGCATCATCCAGGCTATCATTTTTAAATGTTTAAATTCAAAAACTAGTTTGTCTCACATCCTTTAATGCAAGTCAAATTGTTCTGAGTGCAGTTACATTGGGCCCGATTTATTAAAGCTCTCCAAGACTGGAGAAGAAAGACTGTCACGGGTGAACCTGGGTGATCTGGTACAGGATTTAAAACATTTGCCAAATAATAACACATGATTTTATAGGTTTACCAAGGGTAGTCTATCTTCTCCAGTTTTGGAGAGCTTATATCAGGTTTATAGTGTTTCATATAAAGTTCCATCACATTCAATCCCATGAGATAATTGCATAGAAACGGGTTCAGATACATCTTAACCACTTCAGCTTTTATACTTGTATCCCTAAGGAGCAGCACAAATTTTTATTATTAAATGTGCTAAAGTCATTACTAAAATAATACAGACATTATTTTTGGTGATATTATCTTGCTAAAATTATTCCAATTTTGTCCAATTCAAAGACAAAAATGAACACTTTTTTTCTACTTTGATTAGTGTTTGATAAATAATGCAACTATAGATAAAAGGTAAACATGGTATTATATAATTTGTCTTGTTTAAAAGAACAGTGAGGGGTATATTTATTAAAGCACCGATTTTTATTAACCAATTTTTTTAGCTTACATAAAGCTGTTTTTTTGTTAATATCTTTGCTTTGAATGAATGCTTTGTAAAAATTATTATAATTTTAGTGATCTATTCAAAAAACAGTGAGTCTGACATTCAGCACACATTTTCTGTTAGGGAATGTTCCAAGTACACATTTTCTATGGCATTGATTGATTTCCCCTGGAGAATGTGTCGAAGGTCAGATTAAGTACTTTATCACTACATCTCCAAAACACAAAGCTTTGCAAAGATATTTACAAATAAAATTAGCAGCAATTTTGTGTTTTTTAAAGCGATAAACAAAACACATAGGAATGGAAGAAAAAAATAAATTGTGTGCTACTTTCCACACCTCTTAGATTGTAAGCTTTTCTGGGCAGGGTCCTCCCCTACTCCTTTGTCACTGTCTGTATCTGTCTGTCATTTGAAACCCCTATTTATTGTGCATCCCTGAGTAAAATATTGGCACTATATAAATACTGTATTATTATTAATATTAATAATAACAATTATAATCTGGGCTGAATTAGTGGTAAATTATTGGATGAAAAAGTACAAATTGAAAATAAAACAAATAAACCTTTACTTAATTAATAAACTTTTATGGTTAATTAGCTGATGCCATATGCAGATGATATATACATTGGTGTCTGTGTGTGTATAAATATATATATATATATATATATATTATATATATCTAAATAGGAATTTCCAGTAAATACAGGAAGCAGCTGCAGAATTAGTACAGACATACTATACATATCCTGTGTACTTTAATTAACTTGAATAATTGAACATGTGTAGAATGCCCGATGTCCACAATTGGTAAAAGAAATCTTTCATGAGAGATATATATATATATATATACTACATTTTCCTAAAATGCTCAGTGTTCTCCCCAGTGCATTTTAGCTGGGCCCACCACCCGGCACTTTTCAGTAACCAGCCGGCTGTTTTTGGGTGGTTACTGAAGAGTTGGGTCACAATACAGGGGCTGCCACCCGCCTCAAATTTCTTCCCACCTGACTCAAAAAATATTCTGTGTTGAAAACTGTAGTTGTCTGGTCATCAAGCTTTTTCTTTGGCTTCAAAACTTTCTGAATGAATAACATAGGAAAAGTGTAAAGATGGGGAGATTTGTTCTCTAATTCACTTTGGCTGTTTTTGTTTTTTCTGTCATTGAACCTGATTTATTTAAACTCCAAGACTGAAAAAGATTTCTTAAAATCATTTCCTAATATTTGGCAAATTCTATAATCCTGGACTAGATCTAATACAGGTTTGCTGGATCGCCCAGGTTCACTTATAACAGTCTATCTTCCTTAGTCTTGGAGAGCTTTAATAAACCAGACCTATTGACCTAAATGTGTTTAATTCACAAACAACTATGTAATTAGCATTCTGTAAAGAAGACCTGCAATGATAACCCCCATAATTCTCCTATAAAAAATGTACTTAAAAAACAACACACAATGTGAGCTAAATGTGTCACACATAAAATGCAGGTATTTCCAGTAGTACAATTCTTTCTGATGGATCTGAAGCCACAAAATATGAGCTATATATTGTGTATACTGCATAAGTAACCTACACACTAAGACAGATTTCTTACCTTTATGACATTCATTTTTATATTTATGGGATACTGTTGGTTTTATAGGCCAATAACCACAGTAAATTGCTTCAGTTAAGAAAATATACTCATGAAAAATGTTTCCTGCTTTTTCTTCTTCTTTTAAGTTTAAGAAATGTAAGTCCATCCACTAAAAATTACTTAAAATGTGATTTGTTAAAAGTCTGATTTTAATTTATAGCCACTGGTGTCCTACGATTTTGAAAATATATAGTTATTTAGTTAACCTCAGAACATGTGTAAAACTATCCAGCACAAAATTGCATTATAGTCATACATTAATTCTTGGCTGTATATATCAAGTCTATATTCTGTCAAACAGGATTATGAGATACTAGCCGTATGAATTATAATTCCGTTATTTGCTGATCTGTGCTTCTTGATGCGATGTATTTCTTTCTTTCCCTGCACATATCTTCAGTACTTTGATTTATTAACAGCGTACGTCTGATGACTTGGTTTCTGTAGTTGCTCTACAGTCTGACATCCCATAGGGACTAACGATATAGGAAAATTGGTAAAGATGGACAACAACCATCCAATTAGAATGCAACAAAAGCTAAGTAAATATTATTTACCCCTATTAATGGCATAAGTATGTATTATGAAAAAAAATATTTGAAAAATGTAACTATGTCTCTTCCTTCCTCCACCAGATAAATACAGTGGTACCTTGGTATAAGTCCTTAATCCGTTGCAGATCCTTGGACTTACACCAAACAGGACTTATACCAAACACATTTTTCGCATAAGAAATAAAAGGAAAATGATGAATCCGTTCCCATGAAAAAAAATCCTATTGTTATTGGCATATTATACATTGATGGGGCTGTATAAAATAATTTAAACACTGCCTAATGTGACACTGCCTACTTGGTTTGCTTCCTATCTGTCTGACCGCTCCTTTCAAGTTTCTTTCAATGGTAACTCCTCCTCACCCACTCCCCTTCCTGTTGGTGTTCCCCAAGGGTCAGTCCTTGGACCGGTTCTCTTTTCTCTGTACACCTCCTCTCTGGGTAGTCTCATATCCTCCTTTGGCTTACAGTACCATCTGTATGCTGATGACACTTAAATTTATCTGTCCACCCCTGACCTGTCTCCCTCAGTCCTGGATAAGGTCTCATGCTGCCTGTCAGCCATCTCCTTATGGATGTCTGACCAATTCCTGAAACTCAACCTGGATAAAACAGAACTCATCATCATCCCCCCCTCAAATTCCAAATCCCTCCCTGACATATATCTAACTGTTAACAACACTGTTA
>NC_092862.1:109057713-109107809 GCF_032062135.1 Pyxicephalus adspersus | reverse complement strand
ATTCCCTCACCTACTAGATTGTAAGCTCTTCGGGGCAGGGTCCTCTCCTCCTGTATCACTGTCTGTATTAGTCTGTCATTTGCAATCCCTATTTATTGTTCAGCGCTGTGTAATATGTTGGCGCTATATAAATCCTGTTTAATAATAATACTAAAATACATAAATAAAAAAGCAATTAGATGAAATATAACCTCACTTTACTTTGCTGAGAGGAGTCAAGTGCCTACTAGGATGGTGCTGAGAAGGGAGGAGGAGGAGATGTTATGTAACTTACAGAGAGTTATAGTGTGGGTTGTTCACTGAATGGTAGCTACTGACGTTCGTGGGCAGTCGTGGCTTTGTCTCGAGAGAGGTAAATAAGGGTAGCACGTGGTGTAATGACTCATTTTGACCTATACAAGTTCTAGCACAAAGGTTGTATACCAAGCAAAATTTTTAGTATCCAAACAGGACTTATACCAAGTTGGACTTATTCCAAAGTGGACTTATACCGAGGTACCACTGTATCTAAAATGTGTTGATTTTTTCACTGTGGATCCTAGAAGGAATATTAGGAAATGAGTTAGCCAGCACAAACTTCCATTTGCCATAAAGTGAACACAAGGTGAACAAGTGATTCTTTAGACTTTGAAAAGTTTTCTCCACCGTGGTGTGGCTCTATCTTTTTGTACATTAACAGGAAGCAGCCTTCAGATCCTGAGATGTATCCAAACCATATGAACTAGAAGAACCTAAGCTCTTCAGTGCTTATGAAAAGATTTGACATTACAGATACAGGACCAGTCACCTGATACAAAGGAGAGATAAACAGAAGTACGGACCCGTTATTGTTTAATGGGACTGGATTACGGAACAAATCTGGCTTGCACATGTTATGATGGAATAAAGTTTTAACATGAACTAGTTATGAATATTGGTGCTACTATGGCTGACTTGAATTGCTAGTTGGCTGACAAATAAGCTCATTCTTTGGGGAGGGAGGTCACTGCTTACTGAGTCACTGACCCAGTACATGATCGTAGACAATAAAAACTCACTAAGTAGTAAAGCCTTGGGAATATTATAATAACACAAGAACACATGAATAGCATTTCCCCTTCTAAAGATTTGACCCATCTTGTTATCAAAAAAAATGAAACCAGAATTCTCTGTTTCTAGAAATCACCCCCCAGCTTTATACTCTAGCAATAAACCCTGCAATCCACCAATTAGATATAAAAGTAACAAAAGGTCATGAGAACTCTTGTCCTTTAATAAAGCTACGTCTGCATCCCTGCAGTGCCTGGCCTTTGCCAACGAGTGAGATGTGAAGGGACTAATGTCAGAAGCCGGGAATTTTTTCATGTGATCTCTGCTAAACTGATAATGTCATTTCGTGGGAGTATATCAATTTAGGAAATAATTCCAAATATAAATGAAAACCAATATCCCACACGTTTAATTTAGGCCTCCCAACAACACTCCACACATTTAACATAATGGAAAGCAACATTTTTACTTAATTTGAGTACAGGGGACAAGTTACAAAAATAGCAGTTTTAGCTTTGTTGTAGTCCAGACCCACAGCCATCTTACTCTGCTGGTCCTGAGATTTAATGCTCAAAATGATGGCTTTTCCTCCAGTTCAGTGCCCCAATCAGGAAAAGTGTGAGCTTGGTATATGCAGCACAAACTCACTCAGCAGCTTCTCACTACACTATACCCTTCATATCTTGGGGATACTTCAAATTGATCCATCATCACACATTTACTTTTTATTAAAAAAAAAATAGCTAACCCTTCTAAAAAAAGTAAAAATGTGGTTGTTGTTTTCATTTAAAAGTCCATTTCCTTCTGTCTTTACCGCTGTGGCAGCTTTAGGCTGCTACTTCTTCGCATGCAGACACTGGGAAAAAAAAAGGTAGCGATCTCACGCATGCACAGAGAATTGGCATTTTGTTTTAAATTGGCATTTTGTTTTAACAAATACTGCAGCATACTTTACCCAATCTCGCACCTGCGCAGTGCTAGATCGGGTGGCAAAGGCAAAAGAAGATGGCAGCGCCCAGTGCTTCCTCTGCACCAGGACAAAAAAAGAAACCAGAACAATACAGTACTGAATTGAAGCTCTGGAGGGATCAAAGGATCTGCAGAAGTAAAGTTTTAGGAAGCCTAATGTAACACCGATACAGTCTATCTGTAGTCTAAGCTTTATTTTGCCAATATTTAAGCTTTATTGGCATTTCTATGGACTACTGTTTTGAATGTAAGCAGTGCATTTTGTTCTCTAGGTATTTATTTGAGTAAAAGTATTTTTTTTTCAGGTAGAAGTAGGTACCTCCGTTTACATTCAGATTGGTTTATATTCGAGTATATGTGTTCTTTATTAGAATTTGAGAAAAGGTTTATTTTAATTCATCAATAAAAAACAACCCCTCTGTGTATAAAAAATACTTCTGTTATCAGCAAGCATGGTCCAGGACTGTCCGGGTGTAAAAAAAAAAAATCTCATGGTGAATTATGTGTTTTACTTTCATAAAGAATACAACACAACCCAAAGAATAGGATCATGAAGATTTGCAGCCCAACTGACCTAACAAAATTTCATTCAGTTTGGAAAGTACTGATTTAGGAATCATTGCAGTAAAATGCAGCTAGAGTATTCATGTCAAAGTATACAAAAGCAATTGTATGGGTTTACACAATATTTTATCAACAAGCCCTTTGATTTTTGTTTTCCTTTATTGTTTGTACATTGTTTGCTTTCCACATGTCCTATCGCTGCTCTGCACAACCTTGATGAAACCACTTATGGTGGTAAAAGAATGCTGTAATTGCAGACTGATTAACAATTGGATGGTAAATGTAAGTTGTAATTGTGATACCGCTGCCCCAGTTTGGTAGCAGACTAATGCTTGTCTCCTTCTGTTGTCCTTTTAATGACAAGTGCCTGAAATTTATCATTTGCTCTCCTCAAGGCTTTTACTGTGGTTGAGTGTGTTATGGCAAGGTTGTTCTTTCATCCCATTAGAACATTGTGTTGGTTTAAAATAGATTCTTTTAACATTTGTTCCAGCTGTGCTCCCTGATTCCACCAGCTTAGTCCTGTGTAACTGGAGGCTCGCTAACACAACATTTGTCCCTGACAGCTAATTACACAGGATTAGACGTGCAGGAGATAAACCTATTCTGCATTTAATTTTCTTTAATATCATTATGACTTAACCCATTATTTTAACAATTACCTGTTTAATATGAATTTAAGAAGTTTAGCGGAAGGCTTTCCAGGAAATATCATAAAACACACAAAAATAAATATATGATGAATAGATAATGAATTGAACTTTTATTTGCATGCTATGCACTCTTTTCCTGATAAAGCCTCTTGACTCTAAAAGAAGGTTTCCCAGACTCTGGAGTTCGACTTGCAGGGGTATATATATATAGCAAAACAGGTCAATACACATGACCAAAAAAGACATAAAATTTCTGCAGATCTTTTGATGTCTGACCTGATGACTCCAAACAACAGCTTAGTGTAAGCAGCAAGCTTCATTCTCACCCCAGAAGTCATTAGCAAAGGTCTCTGCATTCTAGGAAATTATGCTGATTTGGCTTTTACGTAAAATCAATGTGGGACAGTTCAAAGGCACAATGTGAACCTTTTCCAGGAAACACATGGGGTACTTTCTTGGCACTTATCCATTCCTAATAAACAGTAGAAAAGAGTTTTGCTTCCCTGACTTTGGCTAAGATCAAGTGTAGAATCTGTTCTTATTAGGGGAAGAATAACCAAGACAGCAAATTTTTCAGGTACTTGAAAAATTTGCTTGCATGTAAATGGATGCTGAAGTCAGCAATGATTTTCCTGATTCACTAAAATATTCTTGAGCAAAGGGCCTGAATTATTAAAGCTCTCCAAGGTCGGAGAGGATACACTTTCATCAGTGGTCCAACAAACCTGGAATAGCTATGGTCCAGGATTCAAATCATTTGCTAGCAAATGCCTTTGAAGGAATCCATTCAGGGTTTGCTGGGTCACCCAGGTTTACTGATGAAAATCTATCCTATCCGGGCCTTGGAGAGCTTTTATAAATCAGGCCCAAAGTGTCAAGTCACTTTGCTAAGTGAACAGCATGGACTTCTTTAGTAAATCAGCCCCATTGTGGTATTTGTTACTGTTTTGTCTAAACCACTTATCATATGACACATGTATTTCATTATTGTGTGCATGCATATTAAACAATATGGTATATAAAAAAAATATAGATGTAAAATTTCACTCAAAATATTTGCATTATATTCATTTGAAAAGCAAGTGGGAGCACGGTAGATCAGAAGTTAGCACTCTGCTTTGCATCACTAGGTTCCAGGTTTAAATCTTGGCCAGGACACTATCTGCATGGAGTTTGCAAGTTTTCCCCGTGTTTATGTGGATTTTCTTTGCGTATTCTGGTTTCCTACCACATCCCAAAAACAGGCAGTTAGACTAATTGCCCCCCCCCCTTAAAAAATTGAACTTAGATTGTATTAAAGACATATGACTGCGTAATATGTCAGTGCTATATAAACACTGAATAATAATAACAATAATAATAAGAGCAGTATGTTTGGATCTCATTATGCGTTTTGTGTTCAGCTTTCCATGTAATCATTCAGAAATTTAAATGTACAAGTATAACAGTGAATCAGGTGCTCACTGCAAAATGTGTATGCTTCTGCCTTATAAAAACAAAATGACAATTCAGGATAGTAAATGTAAAAGTAAATATCTTCAAGGCAGGTAGACCTGGAAAGACAACTCTAGGGATCACACCTTATTAATATACAAAGGGTGATTTAACCCACATCAGAACATACATCAGAATATCCTGTGGGTGAACTGATCCTATAAATACCACCAACTCAGTTAATCTTTTTCTAACACCTAAATAGAAAAATTTGCAGTTATGCTGTAAGCACATAGAAAAATGTTCTACAAATTCCTTTTATTTAGTAGCATAATAGCCTAAAGTTACACTATAATAAAGACTATTGTGCTCTGTAAGGGGTGTACACCTGTAAAGACAGTATGCAGTGTATAAAATTCATTTTTATTATGTTATTTCTACATGAAAATAAAACTGATCAGCAAAAGTGATAGTTACAGGGGTTGGATCGCCTGCACCCCAGTATTACGTTGGGAAATAGAGAGGGGCAATGGTTACTGGGGCTTATAATACTCATCTTTTATTCATTTGTTTTCAAGTGTTAGAAAAAAATCTGCTGCTGTATCTGCTAAAATATTGTTATCTCAGTTATCTAATGTGGCCGGGTAATCATAATTAATATGGTAATCATTTTCATGTTTATTCTTCTTATTTGATTAAATAATGGCATGGACATGAAATAAAAAAATGTTAGCTGGAATTATTCTTTAAAGCTGAACTCAAGGCAAATATAAAGGCACAAATAGTTTGTATTCAAGCATCATGAAATGTATGTTTTACAGGCAATTGGTACACGGTATATGTGCCTAAATTTGTATTTGTTATGGTATTACTTGTTAACTAAGTAATTATTTTCTGTATAAGTTATAATTACAACATTCTTTCAGTTCATTAAGTTTTGTGGTCATTATTGATGCGCAGCTCTCTTAAGGTCCTGCCACAGCATTTCAATCTTATTGAGGTCTGGACAAGCCTCAGTATACCAAAGTTTAATACTTTAGTTTGATAGGCAGCAACATTTTTTTCTATCTCAAATGCTTCTGCATTTCTACTTCTGTCTTTGTTAAATAAATAATGACATGGTTTAGTTTGTCATGTGTTGTTGTTTAGCGGTCACAATATTTACCTAATTAGTTAGTTACCTAATTTTAGCATGTGCTAGAACCAGATGATTTTTATAATGTCCTGATATGCAAGGCCTTGACATTGAAAGAGTGTACTTTATTTTGCTCACAACTGTATATTGTTATTACATAAAATGAATAAAAGGAAAACTTTTATAGATTTCTTGTATACCAGTATGTTACACTTAGGAAACGCTTATCGGGCCGGCGATTCCGTACTGTGTGCCAACGCAGTATCCTCCACAGCCTGTTTTGCCGAGCAAAGTCACTTGCAGCAGCAAAGAGTATAGAGAAATAACAGCAGACCCTGCTTCCCTTTAGCTGTGCAGCCTGATGTATTTTATGGCATCCCCAGCATCCTTTGTTAGGCTGTGCACAGCTGAAGGGGATTCTAGAGGCTGATCAGCCTCTCTGCTCCTATTCACCAGTGCCTGTTGTAGCGTTAAACTTGGCTGACTTGCTGCTGGTGTGTATTCATGTGATTTACTGTTCCTGACCTTACCTATTCCTGACCTTACCTATTCCTGACCTTTCATTTGTACGCAGCCTGGACTGACCTTTGCCTGTGACCCTGACTCTGCTTGTTTTGCCCTTGTGTACTTCGTTTGATGGATGGATATTCTATGTATCACCTCTGCTCTGTATTCTGTACTTGCCTCTGTTGGAATCTTGGTACTGCTTTATCTGTGGGCCCCTGGCTTGCTGCCAGCCATTCCCCAGACACCATCCCAAGTCATGGGGGTAACCGAGTGCTGGGAGACGCAACCAGTCTCCCGAGGCAGGGCCTGCTATAGGTGATGATTGCAGTGTTATATTGGTGGACTGGTGTCTGGTGAGGACTGGTGCTGACCAGGGCCTTAAAATTGTTCTTTGTATGCTAATACAACAGAAAGTATCATTTCTATATACCTCTAAATTTTCGTCTACAAATAATCAGAGATTACAAATACCAAGAAAGAAGTAAAGAAGAAAATGATACTGAAGGAAGTTATTCTAATTACTGAAATGGTAATCAATCCCAGACTTTCACAAGAATTATCACTAATTGCTGTAATTGTTCATATTAGTTCTATTGGGAGTTCAAAACTGTTTCACCAAAAATTTAAAAAAATGAATACAAACATTAAAGTGGATGATCTCCCCAGAGGGTTGTTTTCATTACAGCCAGCCAGAAGAACAATTCTTCATGAACAACAGT
Organism: Pyxicephalus adspersus; assembly: GCF_032062135.1. Classification (NCBI taxonomy): domain Eukaryota; kingdom Metazoa; phylum Chordata; class Amphibia; order Anura; family Pyxicephalidae; genus Pyxicephalus; species Pyxicephalus adspersus. Next base: position 109,100,799 of record NC_092862.1, on the reverse strand, counting down.
CTTTTACCCAAAGGTTTCATGCAAAGGAGCAGAGAGAAACAAAGAAAGCTCTCTACATAATGTGTTTTTTTAAAAATATACTGTATTTTCCAGCGTATAAGACGACTTTTAAACCCCCAAAAATCTGTGCCAAAGTCGGGGGTCGTCTTATATGCCGGGTACTTACCTGCAGCTTGCTTCCCCTTGCTTCATACGTCCGGTGCGGCCGAGTCCCCGCTCTGTGCAAGGAGTATGAAGCAAGGGGAAGCAAGCTGCACACAGAGGAGAATGTGAGCCTGGATTGGCTCTCCAGCAGAGGAGGAGTGTGGAGCGCGCGAGGGGCAGTGTAGGCTGTTACCGCCTCCTGTATCCCTCCTCCAATTACCAGTACTGTACTGTTCCTTCTGCCTCTCAGTTCTTGAACAGTAGCGAGATCTGACAGGCAGAAGGAACAGTACAATACTGGGCGTATAACACGACCCCCAACTGATTGGTTAGAGTGGTCTGCCAATTAATTGGCAGACCACTCTAACCAATCAGTTGGGGGTCGTCTTATACGCCCAGTCGTCCTATACGCCGGAAAATACGGTAACTTGGAATTTATCTCCACTTGTATTGTACAGGTTAACAGTTATAGTTAAAGGTGAAACATAAACAGATATACACTTTTTACATGCTTTATAAACATTGGGACATATATTTACAGGGTCAAAGGAAACTTTGTTGGAGAATTTTATACTATGGTGATCATGGGCTGTCATACTAGAACTACTTTCTGAACACACCGGAAATTGTTGGGTTTTACATATGCCAAGCAGGTCAAGTTGAAGATCCCCCCTCTTCTTACTGACACCCTTACTTACTGACATTTTAAGAGCAAAGGCAATCATAATAGGAAAGGGTTGCTCTTTTATCCTGTAAGTATAAATCAAAGATCATGCGTCCACCCCAAAATTAGTAGTCAGTAACCTGGATTTGATTAGAAGAAATTAAATTTGTATTGACAAAACGATGAAAGTTGCCATTGTTGACCGCTATCTAAAAAGTTAAGCCATGGATGTCTCGATCTTCAGTTTCTGGAACAGAGAAAACACACAGTAAGTAAATATATGAACGTCAAAGGTAAGATCAATTGTCCATGGCCTTTTTTTATTTTTGGCAGTAACACCTCCAACTCCATGACATTATTTTCTCCAAATCCAACACTTAACCCCCCTAGCGTTTTAAATTCTGTCCGTATTTCCATGCAAAAAACGTTAGATTTTTTTGCATGGAAATTTATTTTACATTGTAGGCCTGTAATTCTTAGGTATAACTCACCGAAATATGTCCAATATTTAATACATTTATTAATAAACCTAAAATAAAAAAATACAAAAATCTGTTAAAAAGAAAATGAAAAAATAGTGAAACGTAATAATAACTGTTCAGGAGTTTTTTATGTTTTAAGTGACCCCAAGTGTGAATCGGGATTACTGCTTTTTGCATGGAAAATCCACCCCGAGTCACACTCGGGATTACTGCTACGGGGGTTAACCAAGTGGTATACCAGTCTTATTATCCTAGCCTTTTTTGGCTTTACATTTATTTGTGACTGATTTTAAGTCAATTGTTACTCTTAGCAACTATCCCATCCATAGCAAACTTTCTTTAAAAAGTTTTCAAATCAAGAATTTTTGCACTCACCATTTGATGCTCGTATTATTAATGAAGGATACAAAACCAAAGCTATCCCAGGTTTGCTGGATCAGCTAGCTTCACTGATGAAAGTGTAATCTCTCCAGCCTTGGAGAACGTTGATAAATCAGGGCCAATGTATTTTGTTTGCTTCACAATAGCTTCTATTATTACACAGTATTTATATAGCGCCAACATATGACAAAGCACTGTACAAAGTCATGTCACTAGCTGTCCCTCAAAGGGGCTCATAATCTAATGTTGCAAACTCCATGCAGATAGTGCCCTTGCCGAGATTCAAACCCAGGAGCCAGTGCTGCAAGGGCCAGAGTGCTAACCTCTGAGCCACGGTGCTGCCATTCAAGATGATGGACAATCCAAATCAGTGTAAGTGCAGGTCAAATGCAGCAGCTAATAAACTATGAATGATCTCAGTAGCATCTCAATATAAAATATATTTCAAATACAATATGTATCCTAAAGCAAGCTGCATTTCAACGATAGCTCAAAGCCTGGCTCCTTATCTCCACTCTGGCAGTGATGGAATGTTATGTAGTCGCATCTGCACCAGGTATGGTCATGAAGAATAATGACCATTCTAGTTCTGAGTCCAGAGACCGCATCAGCCTTATTCCCTAAGGAAACATGCATCAACATCACAGGCTGCTATAGCTAGAGAAGAGATGGACACAGCCTGGTTTCATACACAAGACCTTGCTTTGTTCTGCAATACAATTGGGAAGATTAAAGAGAAGCATGAAGGTAGAGGCTCAAATCCCAAATTCATATCAATAGTGAGTTATTTATTACAAATAATCTGTTGCTTAAAGCAGAAATTTGATATGTAGTAATTTCCAAAAAACAGTAACATATTTTCATGTCCATTGGTGTCTGGACTCTGTGAGTGGTCATTCTGCCTAATTTTCTCTATCTAGACAAAGCTCAGTAATAATAACTACCAATCAACACAACTTATATCAAGCATTTCAATATTAATAATAAATAAAAGGCACCAAACCCACTGTTTTTTTCTTGCTGGTTGCTTGGTAGTGGCAACATGACAATAAAGTAAAAGTGGAGTATAAATTAATTTTGCATCATTGGAACAATATTATCTTTCATCATTTGTCACATATTCACACTAACGATGTACTTATATCCCACTGTTTTTTAGCTAGACTTATTTGCAATACATTTCGATTATAATACGAAAATATTATATGCAAGCAGGGGGTATGGTGAGCTGAGCGGAAAGAAACCTCTGCTATACTCTTGTAAACCATAGTAGACATTTATTATTAATGCATGCATCCTGAAACTATAAGAATGCATACCTATGTTTTTTGCATTTTTCTTTACCTAAATATAATGTTTTAAATTTATATATGTTTATTGAAATGAGTTAATAGTACATCAAAAATATAACCAAACTAAATAAAAAAAAAATACAACACCAAAGAAAAAAGTAACAACAAAATACATGCAAAACCATGGAATCGAAGTCTTAATGATCATTTTATAGGCTTAATACTAAATGCTAAATGTGTACATAGGGCAAAAATTTTACACATAGCCTTTATCATGTATTGCAGATTTTAGAAGATACCCTTTGTACTGTAATACAGGAATAAATCTAATTCTAAACTTGAATCCATGTGAAGAATGAATCCACAGCTTAACTCCAGGACATGATGTTATATGACTTCAATCAGAACAGGAAAATGTATTCATCCTTACCATGCACTATTCTGGATAACCCCATTTAAAGCCAAACTCTAGGCAAACAGGTAAATACAGAAGAGAACCTGTGACAAGCCCACAGGTAGCAGTAATAGCAGAAGCCCCTAGATATCAAATGGTATTCTAATGTTATGATAATGTGTAAATGGAATCGTTTAATGCATTGTGGTTATGACACAACTTTTTACTTTTTATTGTTAATTATTCACAGTACTACTTACATATTTTGTGCTATATATATATATATATATATATATATATACATCATGTCAAATTCAAGAACTGCTTGTTTAAAAAAAAAAACAATAAGATTTTATTAAAAAAGCTGCAGTCATTTAGGAGAATAATAGGGAGCACAGAGAGAGACACAGACCATAAATCGCATAAAGTCAGATCCCCCTGAGGAAGCCTAATCTGGGCGAAACGCGTCAGGGACTTATGTGGAAAACACAGTCTTATCACTTTTTCCTGTTTCCCATACATATTCCCCGCTGTTTAATGTCCACGCCAGCAATATTATGTCTAGTGAACTATCCTATTTCTGTGATTTAGAACAGAACTAGGCAAGACAAACATAATATGTTTTGTTAACTTGAACCAATGTTCCTACTTTTGTGATTCCTTTTACCAGAACTAGGCAAGAGAAATACAACATACTAACAATTATTTGTTTGTGAATTATGTATTTGTATGACTTTGTTATGTATGAAGTTAAGATGTATCAATACATTCATAGTGTGACACAATACCTTTGAGCCTCGAACCTCTTTCTTTGTTCTCTCTCTGTGCTCCCTATTATTCTTTGAATTGTATTTACCAAAGAGGGAGGCCCAACTGTACACACCTTAAATCGCCTAGGGACAACAGGGAACATCTCCACTCCCACCATCCCTTTTCCTACCTCCTCTCCCCCTTTTCCCCCCTCCCCATTCCCGGACCATCAGATACTATATATGCAGTCATTTATTGTGACTTTTTTTATGTGCCTTGAGTTCAGCTTAACTTGTGACTTAATTGCATTCTATGTCTGCAACAGAAAGTGGTGTAATATTGGACGTCATTTATTAAATCTCTGGAATCCCTGGAATTAAAGACTGGAGAGGTTACACTATAATAGGAGAACCTAGTTGAAATCTGGAATGGATTTTTTGGATCATTTGCAATTTTTTCAGTCCTGGACTAGATTCATTCCAAGTTTGTTGGATCACCCAGATTCTCCCGAAGCCTTTTGGAGCTCTAATAAATCAGACCCATTATATTCTTAATTTCTGCAACACTACTCACAGTCTTTTTTTTCAACATTTTTCAATATACTTGCTTTGGTTACTACAGGGGTCTCCAAACTTTTTGCAAAGAGGGCCAGATTTGATGAGGTAAAAGTGTGTGGGGGGCCGACCATTTAGCACGTACTCAAGGTTAGTGTGGGCGTGGTCTGCACAGTCCCGCACAGCACACGCCCACCAAGGTGACGTGGGGGATTTCCTGTGCACAGAGTCCAGTATCAGTGTGGGCTCTGTGCAGAGCACATTCTTGGAATCAGAGTGGGCATGGTCCATGTGGGTCCTGCACAGCACACACCCACTCTAATGACATAGGGGATTCCCTGTGCACATATAGGGACTCCCGTCCTGCTGAATATGCACGCCGTTGATAAACTTTAATGAAATATAAAATAGCTTTTTTTGTACGCATGTATTTTATACTGTGGTCAACAGTCCTGGTGGGCCGCATATTACTGATGTTATGACAGAGGCTACGGGCCGGAGGAAATCTGAACACGGGCCCAATTGGCCCCTCAGCTGGATTTTAGACATGCCTGGGTTAAAATATGATAAACTATACTATACATGCATGTGAGCGACTGTATAACTATATATACATTAGCAATTTTATAACATTTATAGAGTGCATATGTCCCTTGGCAATACGTTTTTTCTATGCACAGTATGATAATGCAAACATTCCCCAGCATTCACATCATTACCTGCATATTTTTCTCTGCCCTTCAGTGTCAGCTCTCTACAGCTCTACCCCTTTCCCCCAAATTACAGTAGAATAATCATATAATAACTATTATAAGCAGAAGGGTATCAATCAACCTTTCACAAATGGCAGAACTCCTGTTGACACATAAATAATTGAACAGTAGGACAGCACAGAATAATTTGCGTTCCCTTGTGTGGGCTGTGTCACCAAACAGGCCAGCACCATAGGTGGCCATTTCTATGTCGTAGACCTGCTTTAAAACAACATCTTCAAAGGAAAATGAACTCAATACCTGTTTTTATTTGCTGTGTTCAATGGCAAAAATAAAAGATAAGCTTCAACCTTGGCATCATGCACCTGTAGCTGGAAAATTCAAAACAACAAATGGTACTTATACACAGAACAGTAAAGGAAAACATGCGACTTACAGCATAATAATAATAAAAAGTACAATGTAGTAAGAAAAGAAAGTAAAGAAAATAGTAAGGAATGCTGAACTTTAAAATGATCGTTTTCGTAGTAAGTCTGCTAAAAACATGAAGGTCACACCAGTTGTGTTTGCAAAACACATCCATCTAAAGTATTTACCAGCTAACAAAAAAAGAATGCTAAAAAAAAAGCAAAAGTAAAAAGCAAGCAAATAAATACTCCACGGTGGTGTCAAATAATAAATTGTTTCCATTGCAAAAACCTCATCTTTGCAAGTAAATTGTGAACATTTAGTTAAAATCAGAGCCCTTTAATATGAATAAAATGCTGGGGTGCAAAGGGGACATGCCCTATATGATAATTTTGAATCATGTCATTTTCCTGTAAACAAGAAATAAAGTATAATTGAGAAAAAGAGTTGAAATCCCCTGACCACTTTTTGAGTTGACTGCAACTTGGACATATTTTGTGACCCAAATTGCTGGAAGTGGAAGGCAGGCGTTCCTATAGGAACATTATGATTTTTAATTTTTTGCATTTGGGATATGTTCTTATAAGCCCCTTTCCTGGAATTGGGGCGACAATACTGTGTTTGGGGTCTTTGCAATCAATTCAAAAAGTTGAAGATGGTTTTAAAACGTGTTTCCAAATACTTCAAACTATAGCTTTTGTTGCAGGGTAGGAGGACATTATTTTTTGGCTAGCATGTACTCTTACGTCCTCATGATTTCCCAATGCTTACATCTCCAGATGCTTAAATGTAATTACCAGTCTGCTATTTCTGGGCAAAGCCACTTTCTGGTCCAGAGGCCTTTAATTAGGACTAAAAAATTGTTAGTCAGTCATGTTAGTCTTTTTTATGTTTTTATTTCTGAGAGGCAGGATTAAAGACATAAAATACCCAAAAAAGGTGACAACAAATATAGTTCACACAGGTAACAAGGTAAGTCTCAGTTTTCAAGCCCCAGTTTTGGTGTAAATTATGTTTGCCTCTCCTCTATTTCATCTGATAATCTTCAGGCCTTCAGGTTCAGGCCTGTGAAATCACAGTCTTCTTCTTAAAATGGATTGGTTCTTTTAAATTTTGGACAGTTTAGGCCCTATATGAGCAACCACAGGTACCTTATTTTGTTGATTTGAGTCCTTCTTGGCAGTTGATCTACTGCTTCTACCCAGCTCTCGCTGCATTTCTGCCTCACTGTGCTTTGAGAGAGCAGTAGTGGCACTGAGAAGTTACTAAAAGGGATGACAAAGGCAGCATCAGCATCAAAAGCAGCATTAAGTTTCTCCCCTACCACAAAACCAATCCAGCCCCAAAGAAACTGGAATACTAAAATGCTTTCTTATTGTAAGGCTTCTTGCATAGCTGCAAAGCTATGTCTTTTCCTCTAAAGCCCTCTGCCTTTCTACCCTCATCGAGTGCAAAACTCAGAATGAGAAAGATACTTCCAGTCTTTTTAAGGGAGAAGAGTTCTAATCTTTTATTGGTTGCTGAGGGTGGCTGTACATACTACCTTGTTGGATGAAAACTTTCCTGGTGAATACTTCCCAAAAATGAGATTTTCCAGGCCAAATCATTTTCAGAAAAGATCATGCAATGTGCCCATGTATCTCTAAACGAGAGTGCTCCCTGTGACCCCCTTGTTCCTCTACAGGCATTTGAATGGCCAGTTAGGGATGATGTAAGTGGGAACCATTCTGGCTGACTTTTGTTTAATTTTAGGCGTAAAAACAGTATAGAATTTATATTAGCTATTTAATAGGTGTGCTAAGTTCTTTACAATATTGATTTTTAAATCAAAGGTGCAGAAATAAATCCAAAGTCAGCTTAAAGATTTATCAAATTAACCTTTTTATAAGATAAAGGATAATTTAAAGGGCAGAGGGACCTAAATTTAAAAAAAAAAAAAAAAAAAATATTTTACTATTGGTGTAATAACAACGGTTCAGGGTCCTTTACTCAAATGAACCAAGTTCTTTATAGTAAGAATGTTTACATTGTTAAATGTTCCATGCAAGGTCAGAAATGGAATTTAAAAAAAAGAAAAGCTGAATTATTTGCTTACAACTAAGTGTAACAGGCATATCTGCACTATTATAATAATTAAGTGCTAGGCACTGTAAGTATGGGAATATTTTGACTAGAAATTGGTCTGACTACCCTTGGCAGGTCAGGAAAGAACATTTTTTATTCTATTGTAAGTGGCAAAAATTGTATTGAATGTCCTGAGGTTTTGTTTAGCCTTTCTTTGGACCAACATTGCAGGAGTTTTTCGATGGGTATTTTATTAGCTTTGTAATTTCATACTATGCAGATTCATGACCTTTTACTTTGTGCCAAATGTTCCATCGTTATGACATAATTCCCCAGGCATTATCTGGCTAGCTAAACTGTGGCATCATAGGTGCAAGAAAGAATATGTCCTGCCCAGAAGAACTGTTAAAAACCAGATTATTAATGCTGTTATGTATTGTGTAAAACTGCTGGCACAGTTGTCATTTAATTAATAGGAGCCCCATTCACTCAGGCCCTCCGAGTTAAGATTAAAATGTACCTTCCCTCCAGTTCAAGAAATATTCATTAATTTACCTTACCCAGCACTGCACTGCTTTTTTACCAAATTCATCCTTGGTGAGTCGTCTTCCTCCTGCACATGCATGCTGCAGCTCCATTTATTATTATTGGAAAACTGTAGTCCACTGGACTACTAAGGGCCACTATCAGAACGACTCTCTCATGCAAATAAATAGTTTTTTAGCATTCCTGCACAGATAGAAGAAGACCAGGCAGGCCAGTACAGTCTATATTATTGTAACAGGGAGGAAGGTAAGTATTTAAGTATTTAAAGACAACTACAACAACGGTATATTTGTTCTTTAAGGAACATTGAATTGACTTTATAATTTTTATAAAGTTGCAATGCTGATTGGTTTGCCATGTTGCCTATAGTCACCCTTCAACTGTTACCCCAACTACTCCTGCCACAAAAGAAATATGGATACCAACATTGCTGGTGGCCTGGCTGTGCTACTTTCACTACTTCTGAGCAGTTGACCAGGAACAAGCATGCCACAAAAGAAGAAATACCGAAGTTCCTATTGTCTGTCTGTGCATGTTCCAGGATATTCTGTAACTACTGGATCACCAAGACTTTCAGTGAGATTTTTTTTAGGTGGTTAATAATCAAATACTTGATTTGTTTTTAATGACAGATTTTATTTACCTATAAATGACACGTGAAAAACCTTTACAGCAAATGAGCAACTTTTCAAAGTCAGAAAAAAAACCTTCTTTATATGTCAGGTCAGCTAAATGATGTTTACATGTATCAGAGATGAATACCAGTAATCTTCTGACCACATTTGACCAGGATGTCCAACAATTGTCCCATCAACTTGATGTTCATTACTTCTCGAAGACTTTTCTTTTTTGCTTACACTATCTGCAGATAATGTCATATGTCTGAATTGTGTCACTGTGCTACCCAGATAAGGAAACTGAAAACACCGGTATTGTTTTCTCTCTTTCACTCTTTATGTGTAGACAGACATTATCTGCCAAAAGTGTACATGAATGAACAGCACTTCTACTAACATAAAATGCATAGAGATTGTTATCTTGCAAGACCTGAAATGATGGTTTCTGTGGTTTGTGAAAGGATGTGAAAGAGAAGGAAACAGTCAAATAAGTCGTTACGTTATGCCTTCAGGTACCTTGTAGTAGAAGCAAATAACAGAGAAAGTGAAGCAGCTTTTTAAAACCAGGATACTACAAGCCCAATATGTATATGGATCTATGAAGATAATCTAAAATAGGTAATAATCGCGACCATGTATAAAATGTCTCTAATAATAATAGCCAGTATTTATACAGTGCTGACATATTACGCAGAGCGTTACAAAGTCCTTTTTCATATCACTTACTGTCCCGCAAAGGGGCTCACAATCCAATGTCATAATCAAATGTCATTAACATAGCCTAAGGACAATTTTTTTTTTGGGGTGGGGAGAAAGACAATTAACCTAACTGCATCATTTCGGGATGTGGGAGGAAACCGAAGTTCCCAATGGGTACAGAAAGCCTTGGTAATGTGCAAACTAATATGATAATTTGCAGAGCCTTAACAAATTACAGAAATTATCTTCATAAAATGATACCCTGTATTGTATTTTTTTTTGTTGTCTGTGTCCCATTGGGACTTGAAGGAGATTTGTCATGGCCCACTGTCCATGTGAAAGTAAGGAGACATTTCTGAATTACTTTACTAATTACTAACCTGTTTTATCTCAAAAATCTTGATCTCTGTTTTATCTTTAAAAGGCAATATGATAGGAAATGAAATTTAACGTTGATAAATGTAATGTTATACTCAAGGCCACGGTAATGACAGTGTAGTAATACAATGGCCTTTGTATAAATTGGGCTTGAATAGAGAGGACAGTTTTAAACATCATCTGTATAAAAGACAGGAAGTTTTGGAACAGCAACTAAATTGCCTAAGGGAATGGTAACAAAGACTTAAAGGTGATCTCATCGTTAAAAATAAATATGTCCAAATTCAGTATAAATATTTAGCAGATTACTGTTCTATTATCAAGGACAGTGTAAAGGGGACATTGAATGCATGCAAAGTAAGGGAGATTATACCAGTTATACAGGAAAGGGTTCTTTAAAGAATATATATACCAAAGCTGGTAATAGGTAAATTAATAATAAATTTGAATACATTTACAACTAAAAATGCTGCAATTTATAACTAAGATGGTAATATTTGTTTTTAGGAAATTCCGCTAACTGCTGAACACAGTACAGTATTTTACTGTAGTGTTTACCACCCTTCTGACACCTACTGTTAGGCACTAGGTGACCCTGATTGGTAATAGGCTATCACTGCAAGGCTTCATTTGATAACCCCACAAACACATGCATCGAGGGGGATGGTTTTGTATATTGTGAATGCAGAACTTTCTACATATGGTATTGGCGTTTTTTGTTTTTTGCGCAATGGATGGTGTGGATGCAGTTATTTAACTTGACCTGAAAATATTCCATATGGATGCCCTTTTATAAGTTATCAAATTTGGGGTACCCCTCTTTGAGATATTCTTCCCCTCTGGCCCAAAAGCTCTACAGTTTCTGCTTTGCCAGTGTGCAGGGTCAACAGATTTGGTGGTGATTCATTGTGAGATGCACAATATTACTTACTTCCACTTTTCTTGATGAAGCAGACTTGAATCTGCCAAAACGCGTGGAAAAAAACTAATTTACCTGATTGATTTCTTGGGGGTTTCAACTTATTTTTTATGTACCTTTGGATTCATAATATGTTCCAAAATATATAGAAATGATATGTGCCTCCAAAGATTTTGACTTTTCATGTGTGACTATGCACTCAATTCTATTGTAATTTTGGACAAATCTTAACAAATTATTTTTATTATATTGTAATTAATAAAGTTTTGCATTTCAAATTATTTGATTAAGGAGACATTTCTGAAATTTTGAAATTAGTCTTTTAAAAGTCCCATAAATCTATTCTTTTTTTATACATTATTTGGGATGTGGCAAAATATATAAATATACCATAGGGGTAGTCTCTTAAAGTCATTGTATTCTATCCAAAACTAGATGCATACCCTTAAATACAAACAAAACAAAACTTACCCTGAAATGGTATAATTTCCTTTCAAAGTAGCTTATCTTCAGCCATATTTAGACTTGCCCTATTTTACGGACCATAAGACGCACTTTTTTCCCCCAAAAGTGAGGGGAAAATGGGGGGTGCATCCTATGATCCGAATACCCTCCCACGCTTCCAAGGGGGCCCCAGCAGGCAGCTGCAGTGCCATCTAGCCTGGCATCCCCATTGCAGCATGCCCCTCTCTGTTCTGCGGACTCCCTTGCCCGGATTACAAAAAACATAAAGCCGTCCACCCCTACCTTATCCTATCGATCGCAGAGCCCTGCCTTCCCCCTACCTGTGTTTATGAGCAGCTCACATCTATAGAGATGCTAGGGATGTCTTTCTGTGTGAGAAGGCTCCGTGTAACAGTGAGGAGTGGGGAGGGAGGCAGAGAGTGCTATGTGCCATGTGCTGTGCGCAGTGTGTCTGTGTTATGTGCAATCTCTCTCTCGTTAAATATTATTCCGCTATATTTTATAAAAATATTTCTTTATACAGTTTGGTTCAGAATATTTTTTTTCTTGTTTATATGTCTACTAAAGCTGATTTTATTTCTTTTTTGCCTCATTTATTGGAACAGTAATTGCATTTGTACTGTTATATGTACAGAAACAAAGTCACTAAGCCATACTTATCAGGGTATTGATGGAACGGAGGTACATCCCCTGTTGTTTTTCTACAGGGACATTGACTTGTATTCTTAATATAGGATGTTTTAAGTGGCAATGAAACATTTCACTGATGCTATCCCCAGTGTGCATCCCAGTAGGGGTCACCTCATTTTAGTCTAAAACTATCCTTAGTTACAGCCTAAGAAAATGTCTTGAAATGTTTCTATATTAGTGAGTATTATCAGCATTTATTTTATATAAACTTGCATTTCACAGCTCCTTTTTCTCATTTATTTTCTTTTTACTGTTGAGTGAGTTGACATTGACTTCCACAAGCGTAATATGTTCTGTTATGCTTTGGAGTTTATTGTTCTTGTTAATTGAAATTACAGATGTCAACATATTTCTTGTCAAAAGGATAAAAAACAAAACTTGTATTTCAGGTTAGTAAGTCTTTGAAAATAAGCATAGAATACTGCTCCCATTCCTCTGCAAGACACAATCGGTCATTTCAGTCATTTTTTTTCTTCTAGGTTCATATGGTGACATTGAGCTATTATTATGTATATATCCTCATGTTTAATCCCTGCCTTGCCATTTCTAGACTTGCTGTTGACTTTTAGCAAATCTTTATTCTGGTTAAAATCTTTTTTAGGCATCATAATGTTCTTCTTTATGATACAGTAAGATAGATGGCTAATTCATCTACTCATAATCACATAAAGCTAATGGATATTTTTCATGTGTCTGACATTTTTATTTGCTGAGAAGATTAATTAAATTATTAAAAAAAGCAGAGAATCCACAACATTTTCAGGCTGTAATTGAACTTCAGATTTCAGCTTCATAACAGTCTGTTATGTCTAATTTCTTCAATTTCAATAAAAAAGAAATGGTGTATTTAGTCACCTTTTACCATTGTATTATTACTTTTTCAGCATCCTTTTATTACTAGTAATAAAAAATGAACATTGTATAAAAGTAGGGCATATTGCAAAGGCAATGCCCCTGATTCATCATTGAAATCCGCGATCGCGTAAAAAGCTGTCGGATAAGCGCGGCTCCGTGCGCGAGCTTTTCCGGTTGTTGAATAGCGCGATCGCGCACGATTCCGGATCGCTAATACGAATGCGCGACCGATAATCCGATTTTGCTTGATGAATCAGGGGCAATGTGTCTGTGGAATAGAATAATAATTGTTTCTCAATGTATTTTTGACTGAATTTTAACGAAGCAATCACAACAACTGTCCATTTTAACTTAGTGTTTGTATATTGAACATGCTTATGACTATATTTGTGTTTTATTCCTAAATCTGAAATTATGCCAGATTTTTACAATATATCCATATTGACAGAAAACCCTATTGGTAAAAAATTGTTCTTTGAAGGAAAATTTAGTAATGTATGGAAAACCTGGTTTGTAACTATGTGAGTATGAAGGTAGACATGATTGTTCATTACACGTGACTTTACTTACTAAAGCCATTTTTCCAATGGAAAATGCAATAATTGAAAAAATAATGTCCCGTATCTGATATTATAAAGAAACTCTGTGGCAGGGGACAAGCAGTCACTAGTATTGCCTGTAGGCTCCCTGACGATGATCTTTCCCCCCACTGCTGCTTTGTTTTATCTGTCTCTAAGGCGAGGTGGCCATGTTGTTGAGGCAGGGCCTTGCTGTCCAGTGCCAGAGCTGCCTCACTGATATGGTGATCCAATGACCGGTGGAGAAATATTCAAGAAGCAGCAAGAGAGGTGTATCGGGCATAATAAATACAATGGTGGCAGTTCAATGCATGCAGTGCTGGTCCCAAGGTACAATTTTCTCTCCAGCAAGCACATAACTGGCATTAGGATTAGCAGTCAGAGTGCTGCTTAAGCACTAATAACTATTCTAGATGTTTTCTATACCATAACAAGTCTTTACTTTTTGAATCCATGTCAATTTTAACAATTGTTTTGCAAAGAGCCAATTATTACATAGGAACTGAGAGCGTCTCCTAGTTCTTCACTGATATAAAGAATGTCTCTTCACAGCAGAGGTGCTGCTTTACATCAGAGTTCTCACTTATATCAGAGCTCAACCCCTCCCTTTAAATCAGAGTGCTCAACCTTTTATCCTCCACAACCTTGCAGTGGTGCGACATTTCTATAAAGACAACATACAACTAAGATTTCTGTGGTGTATGTTTTTATTTGTCTGGTATATCGCAGTTACAGTACTACAGAACAGAATAATTGGTTGCTCCATGCTAACTAGGGTCAGGTCCATTCTAATTAGCCTGATTAATTACCATGATTCCTTAACTGATTCATTAACCTCATTGCATTTTACATCTAAATGACTGAAGTCTGGTAACTCTCAGTCAATATTTCAGGTATGCAATCGGAGCTGTAATCATTAATCTATTGCAGAACAAAAGCATTATAAACTTCCTATGGAGATGTCATTATTTGAACAGGAAATACTAAGCCTGGCATCTTACTCGGGGGTGAAGACCCAGTAAAAATGGTATTAAAGTTTATAATTGTGACAAAAAAAAGAAAATGCCCTACTGGACTGGAGCAGTTAAATGTTTGTGGTTTAATAAATCGCTGGTTAGGTTTAAAATGATCATTATCATATTATGCAGTCTGTGGTATTGCTATGTTGCTGGGGGGGTGCTGTTTCTTATGAGGTTAATTATGCCTTAGGAGACGGTTAGGAATCAAAAGCTGTTGAATCCTTTGATGGTGGGAGATACTGACCACTGGCTCTGGTCTCTGCCTGTGTTTGATAATGTAGGTTTTGTGTCTGCTACCTGTTAGACTTCCTGCACATGCTTACAGAAAAAAGAGGTAAAGAAGAAGCAGCAAAGCAATGATGATCATGAGGGTAGGCTAACTAAAACAAAAGGTGAAAATGTTGCATATAGTTGAATCGAACACTTACAAATAATTTTAATTTGCTTTTGTCTTGGATAGGCTTGGTGTTCGGGTTCTGGTCCATGATAAATTCAACCAAAACATTAGTCATTTGAATGAAACTGAACAAATCCAAAACTCCCTGATGTTCCATGGTTCAATTTGGTACAGAGCTATAAGCTATAACTGACAGTACAGCATGGCTCAGCTAATTCAGCCTGATTGAGCTGATGTAAACTCTATCATCATACTCTTTCAGCCAATCAAGAAAGAGGGCACATGGGAACATACATTACACTGGGGAACAATTTTGAACAAATTTTTTGTTGACTCGTGCAGTTAGTTTTTTTCTATCATGTGAGTTTTTTTTCTCTACTGCTTATAATAATGCAATTACTTTAGCTTGGATTTGTATAGACATTTACACACAAGACAGTGTGGTCAGAGGTTGTGCGCTACTCTATGTAGTGAATAAACAAAATTTATTTTTCGACTTACACACATATTTCCTTTCTTTCAGATCATGTCTGGCTCTGCTGTTTCTCGTTGTAAGTTCCTAAACAACCCTGATTTATTTTGTTATATCTGTGGCAGTTTCACCATTCCCAGTCAAAGGACAAACATCAGCACATTTGTAGAGCAAGCCTATTTGGCAAATTTCAAAGGTAAACTTGGTGATCAAGATCTTGGGCCCCTCATAAGTTGTGCAAACAGTGTGTTGAGGGTTAATGGATGTGGACAAAGGGAACACTTGATAAGATGCCATTTGGTATAACTATTGTATATGGTTTGGCGAAAGACAGATCATTTCAGTGACTGTTACTTTTGTATAGTGAAAACTTCAGGATATAACAAGAAAAATAAATGTAACATAGAGTATCCTATTTTACCATCCGCTATACAACCAGTGGCTCATTCAGATGAAATCCCACTGACAGTTTTCGTTACACTACCCTCTCTTGAAGAACATGATTATGGTGATGAACCAGGTGACAACAATGATGAAGAGTTTGAAATTGAAGAGGACTCTGTTTGTGAGGGATTTGATCAGCATGAGTTGAGTGTTTTAGCACGTGATTTGGGACTATCAAAGAAGGCTTCAGAACTCCTAGCATCAAGACTGCATGAGAAAAACTTACTTGAAAAAGGATCAAAGGTATCGTACTTTCAAACCAGAGAAATTGCATTTCTGCAGTACTTTAGAACTGACAGTGGCTTTGTGTATTGCCATAACATACCTGGTTTAATCGAGGAATTCCAATCTATAACTCTAACTCTATAACTTAATGGCGACTTTTCATCGATAGCTCAAAGTGTGTCTTCCTTTACAATGGCAATATATTTTGGTCAGTCCCAATTGGCCATTCAGTTTCTCTTTGTGAAGAATATGCAGACATAAAGAGAGTCATTGAGTTGTTGCAATATCACCAACACAATTGGGTAATCTGTGTTGACCTTAAAATGGTATGCTTCCTTCTTGGTCAGCAACGCGGATACACCAAGTATCGCTGTTATCTGTGCATGTGGGACAGCAGAGCTCGTGAGAGGCATTGGATGGAAAGGAATTGGTCTCCAAGATCTACCCTAAAACCGCTTACCCGAATAATTTCCAAATGTTTTACTGTAAAAAAAATGTCATAGAGTAACAATAAATCCTTTGTATGAACAAAAGAAATTTAAACAAACAGTACATTCAAGTTATTTTTATTATTTTTTCATTGTATGTAAAGTTTGTATGTTTTTTGACAAAAATAGAGGGTACCCTGTATCGTAAAAACTGATAGCAAGAAACTGAGGTCATTTCTGGATTCACCACCCAAAAATAAGTAAAAAAACAAGTGTAAGGTCTAACTCCACAAAAAATGTATTCCCTAGTTTTTTTGTTCATGCAATCTGAAAGGTGCCAGGAAAAGACAGGCTGCAAGGGACAAGTGTTTATCGCTGGATAGAGAGTCTTCATGGGACATCCAACAACCATCACATGATGCATTGATCAGCGTGGGACATGCAAGATCCCTGTGCATAAATGGATGGATCATCCATTCAAAGTTTAAACATTGCAGCACAGAATCCTGCAAAAATAAGAATTAGTTAAATATAAAATAAGTAAACTTGATGAAAAAAACATGTATGGTGTCAATATTTCTAGGATATCTTTAACCCTTTCAATAAATATGTAAAGAGTACTATATACCCTGTTCTCATTTACCAGGGAGGGGGGACAGAAATAAACCTGAACACCGGGCATTTCAATAAACTGTCAGCAAACCGAACAAAGTCAAATTGGACCAACTAGTCTTGGATAGTGTAACAAAGTTTCATCCTGCATACTGCACTGTATGTTCACTATTCTACATTGCATCATTGTGCATGCTGAGCTGTACATTCCCTACCCTGCACCACATCATTCTACAGTGTTCTATAGCTCACAAAGAAAATAAAAAACAGCACTTAATAGGAATATTTGGAATTTCAGTGCAAAAAAGCCAGTATTCTGTCAGTAAACAGGACGTTAAGAGCTTGCAAAATGTTTGCAACAGGTATTTTTCTGTACTTGTAGCATTAAGAGATAAAAAAAGGAAATGCGTGTACTGAAGATGTATTTTTTTATATGTATATTTTGCCCTGGCATACATTTTAAAGATATAAAGTGACATTCCTAGAATGTATGCTCTTTTAGATGTCTTTTAATAGAATATAGGAAAGTACTTCTGTGAGCTGTTCCATAATTACACCCAATGCAAAATACACCTGATCATAAAACATGTTGCAGCATCAGACTGGAGCATCATCTCCTTCTTGAATACAATAAAATCCATGCTTCATGCACATTCACTAGAAACATAACACAAAATCCTAGCAACGAATAAACCATAAGAACAGCTGCTAACCTATGTTTGCTTTCTTTTTTTTGAATGTACAAAATGGTAAGAGGGAATGATCAACATTCCTTAAGATCAGGTTCATTGGATCTTTCTGTTTCTTTCATAAAGCACATTTTCATGCAGAGACTTAAATTAGTGGAGTTGCCTTTTCCCAACCGTTTTAAACAGCTTGGGCAGCAATTGGTTACGGAGAGGGACTAATATGTTAGTTTATGTATGTGTACTAAATCTTTAATGGCTAGAACTTTGATGCTTGGTGCTCCTAACAAGAATCTACTAATAGCTTTACAAATATTGGTCATTTGAAAGCAGGAGATGAACAACAACCTAGCCAGTAACATTTTCAGTAGTGACTACCATATCTATCGCATGGTCATTTACAGCAGTGGTCGCCAACTGGTGGTCCGCGAGAAAATTTTGGGGGTCTGCGTCTCTGGCTGGTGCACCCCTGAGCGGGGTCAGAAGAAGGAGCCTCGGACCAGGTCTTTCATGTCATAATGACGTTGCTCTGGGGGAGGTTTCTCCCTCTTTGAGTGACACCTGCCTCCCCGCGCATGCGTGGTTAGGAGCCGGTGATTTTAGTGGTCCACAGAACCAGAAAGCTTGGCTGACTGATTTACAGTACTAGAATATTTAATGCTGAAAAAGAAACATAAATAATTATTTCCTCTACATAGCTGCATAGTTTTGTGCAATTCTAAAAATCACCTGTGCTGATAAAACAGAGATAGTTTGGTACCAAGATTCCCAACATGGGACTGAAGAATGGGTTAAATGATGAAGTAGAGTCAGGAAAATCCTAGGATCTAATTAATAATTCTATATTTCATGCATAGCTCTAGGCTGCTTGTATAATGCACTCAACAACCTCTTACCAATCACCTAATACTTGAATGTCTGAAAAATTGCTTTGCTATATAGATGCGCATGAAATCAAACTGAAATCACCTCATTTATAATATTGCATCAAAATGCTGATTATTAATAAAAACTGAACTACAGCTTTACCTTGTGTCCTGCACAATTACACAGGCTGCTCTCCGCTATTAAAATGGCTTACTCTGATTTCACACACAGTTTTGTTACAAGTCAGATAGAGCTCTCCTTATTTCCTGGCTGAAAGGGCATTCATCTTTGTTTAGCCCTTCCTATCCCGCCTCAACTGTCACTTACCTATTCCTTATCCATTAGATTTTAGTTCAGCCATGGAGGCTCAGTGCCTCATGTTGGCGGTACCTAGAGTGTTGGCCTTTCTAACCAGCCATGATAGTGAGGATCTGGCTGGTCTAAGCAATGGTATGCCATAAAAACAGAAAGGTTTTATTTATTATTTCATTAGGATGCTGATGAGGGAAGAAAGGAGGAACCAGCAAAGGCAAAATAAAAGCAGATCAATGTTCATCTGTAATATGTTTGCTATTTTTTTCATAGTATACTAATTGTAGCTCACCAAAACCTGTTTAACAGGTTACACACCTGTCAAAATTACAAATGTATCCTGAATATGCAAGCAAAAAGCTCATCTTAGCTCAGTTGTTCCTTATGATATTCTTCTAATGCTCCTGATCACCGCACTGCACTCATTTATATGATAATCTAGGAACACAATGTGCTTACCATATTATAATACTGGATCAGTATTCACAAACATAGCCTGTCTGACAGCAGGCAGTCCACACAACTAAAGCAAATCCTAGATCCAGAAAAAAATGTCTGACTTTTTTGCCATCACCAAAACCTCCTCAACAGGCAAGTAGACAGTAATATAAAAATACAAGGTTCCAACACCCCACCTACTCTATTCCATCACTCTCCACCTTTTTAAAGCTGAATACTAAATAAATTACAGTTAATTCTGTCCAAATTTCCATACAAAAAACAGTTACATTTTTTTTTTGCATGGAAATTTATTTTAAATTGTAGAGTATATTTCTTAGGCATAACTCACCGAAATATGTCCAATATTTATTAAATATATTAATAAACTTTAAATAAAATAAACAGTAGCATATAATATATATATATATATAATAAAAATTTCTTTGTATTGCACTCAATACAGCTATTTTGTTTTGAATCCAATACAAAATGATTTGATTTTCCCGCCCGCACAAACACATGTACCAACGTCACCGGGAAACCCCGGAGATCGTCTCTGCATTTCGCGGGTGGAGATTGAGAAGACGGACATGTCCCCAGGACCTGCGGGGACCAGTAGGACGCCGGGGGTCACCAACGGAACAAGGTAAGTGGGTTTTTTTTAGGTTAAAGCGACCCTGAGTGTGAGCATGCTTCTGAAAGCGTGGATAAGCAATAAACTCTCTGCTGAGGTATGACAAGCCCCTTGTAAATATGAGTCAGATCTCTTCAATCAATGAAGAGCTTTGCTGATTTCAATACTTTAGTCTGACAATAGGGTGTTCATTTGACCCCTGCAGAGAGACCACTACTTTTCTTCTTCTTAAAGACAATGATTTGCAAGACTTTGAACATGTTTTGTTATAATGCACATGGAATGTATTTGGCTGGTATAAACTAACTGAAGAATCAACTGGGCTTTAGGAAGACAAACTATGGTAAGTGCTTACCATGAAAGGGCAAAACAAATGGTTTAATATGTGTAGATAGAGAAAAGCCTACATAGAAGAAAATGGACTACATGTCAAAATAAGAAGGGGGTTACAGGAAATGGTAGAGTTTTGTTTTGGTTATGCAGTATTTATTTGTCATGGCAGCATGTTGCGGGTTACAAGGGCCATTGGAAGTATGGTGCCCGCTACAGGTGTTTCAGTCTGAAAGGAACGGTTGCTAGAAGTAATCATCCCAGAGGCAGTGTGTGGAGGCTGAAGTTCTGACAAAAAAAAAGAGTGATCCCCAAAACGTGCTTAATTTTAGGTGCCTTCATGGGCCTTTGACCCTGTTCTAATTTGTGTATGTAAATTACTGATGTTTTAGCCATTTATAGCCAAGCAACAAGCATGGTCCCTTAACAATGTTTTTGGGGTAAAGGATAACTGTTTTTGATAGGGGTGCTTGGCTTTAGGGTAACTCTATCTGCTCAATCTATCCTAGTTATTAATATTATTATTACTATAATAAACTTTATTATTAAAGCACCAACATATTATGCAATGCTGTACAATAAATAGGGGTTGCAATGACGGAAACATACAGATAGTGACACATGAGGAAGAGAGGACCCTGCCCAAACCTGCTTACAATCTACGAGATATACAAAGCAGAGTGTGGCATTTTCAGGTCCCAGAAGAAAATTTCTAGATTCAGGTAGAGTTGGTTTGTTTGCCTGTTCCCTCCTTGCCTGTAGAGAATTTCTGCTTATCTGTGATGACAATATCACAACAACAAATCTGTTAAATACCGTAAACATTCCTATTTTTACAAAAG
This sequence comes from Pyxicephalus adspersus, assembly GCF_032062135.1. NCBI lineage: Eukaryota > Metazoa > Chordata > Amphibia > Anura > Pyxicephalidae > Pyxicephalus > Pyxicephalus adspersus. The sequence continues at coordinate 109,079,497 of NC_092862.1, read as the reverse complement.
TGTCAATCAGTTCCATATCACCTAGAAAACATGGCATTGTCCTGACTTAACTGCTGCACTCAAAGGAGTTTGTTTATTATTTGATTAATCTGTATGAGGAGAACGGCTCTTCCTAATTGCTCTTGCTTCTTCCTCTTCATTGAGTGACAGCCACAAAGTGACTCTTATATTACAATACAAATGAGTATTGAGGTAAGAAAAGCAAAACATTATAATACAATATGTTGCTTTTAGTAATGGGAGAAAACATGTCTTTTCTTGTCAGGGATAAACCTATTTTAGTATAAATGCTTCACCAGACCTGGCAAGGATATAGTAATGAGCGAGACTCAGAAGTTTATAAACAGGGATGATAAAGTTCATACCTAACAAAAAAAAAGATTATTTTCCAAATCTACTTCAAATGGTTTTTCAGTATAAAAAAAATCAAAAGGTACTTCAATATACAATATCACGAAAATAAAGCTCACACTACTGCTTTTCAGAAAGCTTTGTTGACATGCATTCCACCACAACACATCAAAAGGTTATATGCACCATTTGTGGTGTATTTTGGTGTGTTAGATTCTCAATTTAAAGGAATAGACCTCGCAATGACATGCAGCATATTATGCAGTGTAAACCTGGATTGTAAAAATGATCTGGACAGTTTGGAGCTATCTAAATCCTTGAAAATAACTAGAAATGTTTACTTTACTGATCACATGCACATCTCAGCTTTGGTTGCCCGCATACCTCACAATCCCGGCTTCCCCGACAGCCTGGCCCATAAAGATGGCTGAAGATCACAAGAAGACGGTAAAAGATGGTGATGGAGACAGGTATGTATTGCTGGTTTAGTTCTTCTTTCATTTTTGGACTTTTGTCATTCCAACTTTACCACTGCCAATCAAAAGAAAGTTTCTAAACCAGTCTATTAAATGTCTTATGATTTTGAATTTCTGAAATCATTTGTTACAAACTGCTCCTGTTCTTAAACATTGGGGCACATGAGTACTTTGTAAAAAGGGAAAAATCTTTTTTGTTTTGTTGTTTGTTTTTGTTTTGTTACAGGAAGGGAAGTATTCTCTTGCTCATCTGGCCACCCAGGATGGGTGCCTTGACAATGGTCTGTCTAAAAGTGGAAATCCAATGCCTTTGGTTATCAGCTAAAAAAAAAAAAAAGTTTGATTTGCATGAGACTGCGCTGAGCACTGACATATTCCAAAACCCTTTAGAAATTACATTGAATAATTCATGTCATTACCTCTTCCTGAAGGAGCTCACAATCTAATCCATCTACTACATTTTATGTCATATTTATGTCTAAATCCTTTCCACTGGCAAAAAAAACATAGGATTCCATTCAAATCTGCTACATAAATACTATATCTTAAAACAGAATTTGTTATGATAGAAAACAGCTACTAAAATGTAATATGGTTTTCCCTTATTTTGATCATTGTATCCTTTTTAAACATTTCCTTCACAAATTAATACCATTAGATCATTAGATTTAAAAAAGGCATCTTAATGGGGCATAAAACTGATGACGGGTGCTGTGATATGAAGGCTCGGGGTATTTATTGTAGCCTTTCATGTGGAGCCAGCAATCCAAAATAACACTGAGAAAGGACTAAGAACCCCACAGGTAAATAATACGGATACTATTCAATAGCAGTTAACCTAATTGTCAGATGTGGCACTTAAATCTCCAATATGACCTTGCCTTAACAAAGCACAATCATTTAGTAAGCCATGTGTGAACTTACACTGCACCTTGATGACTAATATCACCAAGTACAACATTTAGGCACAATTATATAATAAATCTAAAAAAAGCTTGTTATGTGCTCAGCTATTTGATGGCTTTATTTAATTCAATGTGATAAAGACATAGTAAATGTCGTCTGTCTTTTCTTAGACATCGCCGTTCAAATGATGTGGTGTATATTAGTGCAATATGAACAGGAGAATAGAAGCATCCTGCTGACAGCAAGTTAAGTATTCTGTCCTCTGGAAATGATGTAATCAATTCCATACATTGGTACATCAGCTCCTTCTGCAATGACACAAACCAGGGTTGTTGCTAAGCAGCAATTCCTCAGGGTAAAGCCAAGAATTTCAATTTGCTACATGCACCTCACCTTTCAACCTCTCCAGTCTTGTCCCACCACTTCATTGCATTGAGAGAGAGGTGGTCGGGGGAGCTTGTGAGCACAAAATAACCTTTGATTTGCAAAGGTTAAGAAATGCTTGCACACTGAAGGGTTCTCATTGTGCAGAGGATAAAACCCAATGACTGGGAACACCGCCATCAGCTAATCAGGTGGCTTGAGCACCTTATAGTTAATAACAAGGCTGAGTCTCAAGATCAAGGATGAATTATAACAATAGTCATTAATCTTATAGACTGTCAAGACGATAACACTTTGCCTCATGCTTATGACTCTAGAGAGGTTCAAAAGGCTCAAAAGCAAAACCTATATTGGGAAGTGTGATAAAGTATATTTGGTAATTAAGGTGATTTTTTTTATATATAATTAAGTCTGTAGCAAGCTTTACCAGCATACAGTTTCATTTTTTGCATGTTTAACGCTTTGCACATTTCTTAACTAACAGGGCTTAAATCTTAATACTGATGAGGTGACATGTCCTATGGCGTTGTAGTGGGGCACTGTAATAAGATACAGAGAGACTGTCTTTTCTGGTACAATGGTGCCGAAACCTTCTGGTAGCATTACCATCTCTTCCCCTGCCCAGAGGTGCTGATTGACAACACTGTGCCTCCATTGTGAAGGAGACATCACAAACACTTTCATTGCTTAGACGAAATACTAACAACTGGCAAAGAACTGTGAAATGTTCCGCCTAATGAGATTATTATAAAGCAAATCCCCCCATATTGTCATATTACTACACCGAACCTCTGCAGCAATCCCTCCTAGGCTGTATCTTCTGAAATAGGGAAGCAGAATCATGTAACCCTATGTCAGATTGGAAAGGGAGCAGTAGCGAATGTGCATGCCCCCAGACAGATATGGCAGTTCTGTCAATTTTTCCTACTTATCCTGATTTCCTACTTGTGGGTGTTGCTTCTGTGTCAGTAAGTGGGTGGGTGCAGGCAGTGCTTGGAGGTTGGCAGGGTAGGGAGTGAGGATGGGTGTTTGGTTGGCAGAATGTAAAAGAGGGGCATGGGAGTTGGGGGCAGGGGTCCCACGTCAGTCTTGCACGGGGGCTATTAGTTGGCTATGTCCGCCCTTGTCCCTGGCATAGGATTTTTGCAGCTGATAGGATATGGGTGTTGCTTCTGCTCTCTTCCCCCTTTCAAACTTTTTAACAGGTACCTACCAGAATAAGGTGATCTTCATCTTGACTGGACAGTTCTGTTAATGGGCAACAGGGACCTTGTGCCATAATGGTGAGTAGAGACTGTCAAGCAGCTGCCAAAGTTTTCCCTTATTTTGATCATGGTATCCCTTTTTAAACATTTCCTTCACATATTTATAACATTAGATCATTAGATTTAAAAAAGGCATCTTAATGGGGCATAAGACTGATGAAGGGTGCTGTGATACGAAGGCTCAGAGGATTTAATGTAGCCGTTTACATGGAGCCAGTAATCCAAAATAACACTGAAAAAGGACTACGAATCCCATGGTTAAATAATGCGGATACTATTCAATAGCAGTTAACCTATTTTGTCACTTAAATCTCCAATATGACCTTGCCTTAACAAAGCACAATCATTTAGCAAGCCATGTGTGAACTTACACTGCACCTTAATGACTGATATCACCAAGTACAACATTTAGGCACAATTATGTGCCCAGCTATTTGATGGCTTTATTTAATTCACTGTGATAAAGACATAGTAAATGTCCGCCCTTGTCCCTGGCATTGGATTTTTGCAGCTGATATGAGGATATGGGTGTGGCTTCTACTCTCTTCCCCCACTTTTCCTTTTTTCAAACTGTTGACAGGTACCTACCAGAATAAGGTGATCTTCATCTTGACTGGACAGTTCTGTTAATGGGCAACAGGGACTTTGTGCCATGATGGTGAGTAGAGACTGTCAAGCAGCTGCCAAGGTTTCCTCTTTGTTTTCCTATCAGAGCCTGAAGTTATGTGTCTTCAGTCTCTTTCTTCAGGGTGAGGACTTTGAAGGTGGATATGGCATTTAATGGAGCTTGACTCATGGTGGATAAGCTCATGGTTGTAAAAGTGTGGTGTTTAAAGTTCTAAGTAGAACTTTGGGGTTAATGTAGATGGTTTGGTTAACTGTTAAGTTCTAAATAAACCAATAAAAAGGCAGTGGAAATTCAGTCCATAAGTCTAGTCTGATCTGTTTATTGGTAATATTAGAGGTTGTTAATGTTGGCTCTAATCACATTTGTTTTTATAATACTTTCTACTGTGCTCCTTATTTTACCAGTGGTATTAAGAAGATAGGGCTGTGTAGATACTAGTGACTGAAGCCATATGCAGAAGTTACATTTTTATTCAATAAAACAATTGTTGATGATTGTCTCGGGTACACATCTAGCATTAATACAGTGGTCCTACAATGCAGTTTGGAGAACCGCAGTGCTGGATTAGTAAACCACAGTCTACTAACAACCACCTCCTACCCTCCTTCTCTGTTCCATGGAACAGTACTGTACTGTCTGTACAGCTGTCATTTATTCCTACAGTTACTAGAAATCTGAATCAGGCTAAAGGATTTTTTTCATCACATCCAACATCAGCAAGGTCATATGGGAGGAAGGAGAGTGAAGAGCACTATATACTGTGAACCTCCAGAGATTGCTAGGGGTTCCTTGAGCAATGAGCATTTTCTGATTCTCAGGTTAGTTTATGTGATTTTTTTGATCTGTAAAGGTGACATTCTTCCCACTGGCCAGCAATATAAGAGGCATTCTTCTTACCGACCACCAATGTCATACAATGCGAACTTTGAATATACTAATTATAGAAGGGGTTCCATTAAGACCTGAATGTTTATTTAGGGACAGGTTTAGGGATGGTCACTGTACAGTAAGGCTGCCCAGCTACTTTTCTGTTGTATACTGATGGAAAGGTGAACAGGAGGCACCCTGCACTGGGGAAGCCAATCATTCTTATGAGTAGTTTCTTGTTTATTGATCTTCCATGGGGTATTGCATGTCATGGAACACATGCCATGGTGCTAGATTTTCATCAGAGATGGTCACAAATGATTTTATTGATAGGGCAGTGTGGCTCAGAGTTTAGCACTCTTGCCTTTGCAGAGCTAGATCCCAGGTTCAATCTCAGCAAGGAAACTATCTGCATGAAGTTTGCCTGCTCTCCCCCTGTTTGCATGGGATTTCCAAAACATGCAGTTAGGTTAATTGGCTTCCCCTCATAATTGACTTTAAACTGTATTAAAGACATATGACTATGGTAGGGACATTGGTTTGAGGGCCCTTTTGAGGAACAGTTAGTAACATGACTATAGACTTTGTAAGTGCTGCATAATATGTCGGCGCTATATAAATACTGAGTAATAATAATAATTGATCATTAGGTTTCTTATGCAGGGGAGCAGAATATATTAAAATATTACCTAGTGATCCTTTGAAATATCCTGAAAGATCAGGCACTTCTTGTCAAAGAATCCCAGTGTTTTAACCCTCTGTTGTGCTTCTGCATTGTGATCTTGTCACACCAACTTGTAAAGTTGAAACACACATGCAGATATGGTTCCCTTTTAATGATGTCAATAAAATCACCAGAAATGCCATGCAGCCATCACTGGAAGACATGCATGTACACTGCAAGGGTTTGCAAGGAGGTTTCTAGAGGTCAGCAGCTCTGAAATACAACTAAGGGTAAAAAAGGGTGAAACCAATATTTTATTAAAGATAAAAGACTATTGTCTATAAGTCATACAAACAATCCAAATATAATTCATATTTAGGGTTTAGATGTATTTTGAACTTACATTTCCTATTTCCTTTACCTACCACACATTATTACAGAATTTAGACACAATGCCCCTGATTCATCATTGAAATCCGCGATCGCGGGAAGCGCGATAATACGCGCGACCCGCGATCGCGGATTACCGCGGTCCGGGTAATGCATGATCGCCAGTAAAAAGCTGTCGGATAAGCGCGGCTCCGTGCGCGAGCTTTTCCGGTTGTTGAATAGCGCGATCGCGCGCGCGATTCCGGATCGCTAATACGAATGCGCGACCGATAATCCGATTTTGTTTGATGAATCAGGGGCATTATGTTCTGTTGTGTTTTTCATTTGCGTTCAATGTTTTATTACTTGCTAGTACACGTTGTATTGCTTTTAGATACTTTCTGTGTTGTATTTTGTTTTAAGATGTGGGGAAAAACATCAGTCATGACATAGTAGCTTGAGTTATGTCAAAGTGTTGGTTAGCTGTGTTAAAAGGCAGTTCAAGTGCACTGGTTTCTATCAATGTAGCCTGGGGGAATTACATAAAGTTTTGTACAGAGTAGCAATAAAAAATATAGTTATTAAATGTGACACACAAAGCATCTGCTGTTCTTTTTTACTTCCTTTGGGTCATTTTTAGAAACATCCCTATTACTAGAAGTATAAAACTCACACTGTACATGGTACTTTACTGTAGTAAGTTCTTAGGCTGTTATGCTGGGGCTTCCAGACCTTTGCCTTTTGTTCAGACAAGGAAACATTTAGTTGATCTTGTAGGCTGAATAAATCTGTGAAACTCATATATAGAAACTGAAAAGGTTTAGCTTATACAAGTGCTATTTAGCCAAATGATCTCCTGTCAGAGGTAGGTGTGAATAGTTCATAGATATCAAAAAACTACCTTTTAATGGGCACTTTAACACCAAATAGTGGTAAAATAAAATACCATATATAAAATATGAAAAAATTGCTTTAGGTGGTTTACTGTCTTTGACGGGTAACTTTTTTCAGTTAAGAACTATTTTTCTGCTTTTTTCACTGAAAACATTTAAAAACCAATGCCATTGTATGCATTAGGTTGCGTGTAGGCATAGGTCAATGTACGTTATGATGTGCAATATAATGCACCATGCAACACACTTTCTATGGACTGTCATAGTGGGTCATTACAGGCATTAAAGACCCTGGTAAAATAAAATGCTAACCCTAAAATACTTTTTTACAAAGAAAAATCATTTAAAAAACCCTGAATGGCTTCCGTTCGAACCTTTAATTATAGCAAACAATAATATGCATGGCTGATGGCATTGTAGCCCCATTCATAGGCCATTACTGCTGCTGCATGTCTCCTTCCTCTTCTACAAACAAACACAACTGAATTTTATTTTAGCTGTCTCTCATCCTGCTCCGTCCTTCTAGAAAGTCTGCCTTGTGTTGATATTAGAACTTAGAATTTTGAAATCCTGTGGTATCACTGCTAGCAGCAAAGGGAACTGAGCTGGACTGGATGACGGTGCTTCTGTTGTGAAATTTTATTTTGTTCCACAATACTTGAGATACAAAAGTCAGTAAGGACATGTTATTGTGGCCATTTAGTTCATATCTCCGAATGTCCATACCCTGACCACAGGTTAGCTTTTAACAAACTCTATCATCAGGGGAGAGGAGTGCAAACTACTACAGGTATAAGGTATAGGCACCTTGAGAGACAAATCTTCCTGTTATAGCAAAAGCTTATCCAATTCTGCCTAGCAAAGCTTGCCTGTCCAAACTTGTCTGTCCCATTCTAACCTTCTGCACATTCTTATTGCCTAGTGGGCCATTAGAAATGTGTAACAATGGAGTTTACAAATACTGGGTTGTATTTATTTGCAAATTTGTGATATGTCTAGGTAACATTTGGTCATGATATGGAGGTTTCAGAGACTGTTATATGTTGTTTGTGGGTATGTACCTGCAGAAGACCCCCCCCCCCTTCTGCAGTGGATAAGTCTCTTTAAGCAAGTCAATATTATTCCAGGTTTAATCACTTTATATTAGAAGAAAAAAAGGGGGGTTAAAAATTAAACTGAGAGCCCTGATATCTTTTTTAACAGCCATGATTAGTTTTTTTTATTTCATTTACAATGTTTAGATTAGTGAGGAAAAGATTTTTTATTTTCATAGAGAGCATGTTTATCTCAAAGCACATGCTCTGTTTCCTGTTTCATACACACCCAGTCCAAAACCTATTTTTAATGCAACTGAAACTTTTTTGGCCTGTTTTTAAACAGAAGGAAGATGAAAGTGTAAGAATAAATAAAGCACAAGGGCCAGTAATCTTTTCTTTTCTGTTCACTTTCACAGTAAGAATAGTTTTCAGCAATCTTATAATAAAAGTTTACATTTTGATGAGTTCCTTGCAAGAATGGATAAATTTGATCTTCTAATATAATAATCAGTCTGGGCAAACCCCATCTACAGCTGATTAGATTGCTTTCACTCAAATATTTAATGGTGCTGTATACATAAGATGCTTCTGTTGTCTCCTGCATGGTATGGGAGGACATATTTACCAGATCTGGACATTACTTTAAACAGCCACATCTGCTCCAGATTGGCCCGGTTTCAGCTAAGAATAAAAAGTTGCCCATTCTGACTGTATGGCACAGGTGTCAAACACAAGGGACGCAGACTGAATCAGGCCTGTTTGGCCATTTTATGTGGCCCGCAGTGGCTGTACCGCATCCAAGCGCCTGAAATTTGCAGGCAGGAGGGCCCAGCCTCAGAAAGCTAGGTAGGAGCAGGATGGTTCACACAAGTGCCTGACCACGCTTCAGGCAGAAGGACCCCCGTTGCTTCATTACACTCCTGCCAGGACCCAGCACTAGGTGCATGAGCATGGCGTGTGATATGGGGTCTCAGGGTGAGGAGGGATCTATTCTACTAAGACTATGTATCTTAATTAAAAGTTTGGCCCACGACTTAGCCTGTGTTTTAGATTTAGGGCCCTTATGTGATTTGAGTTTGACACCCCTGGTGTATGGCCCAGTGTTCCTATGTAGCACACTCCTATTGCTGACAGGCCAGTCTTGGATCAAACTAACAAGATCAGATGTCACATCTACTCAAAGCTCACCTAGGCTGGGAGAGGGGGGCTTAGAGACAACTTGGCCATTCAGTGTACCGCAAAGCAATGTCTAGAGGATTAATGAGAATTGGTGCTTTGCTAATAGAAGTTTGGCTATAGATGTAAATACATTTGCAGAAGAAGACAAAACTTTGCGGAAGAAGCACATATTAAGATGTGCTTTAGCAGGCAGGGTAATGTGTTACTTGCAGTCAGCAACATTACATGTTGGTGAGTGTGTCACCACCACCAGCCTTGTCTTCCTGGAAATCTGGTCTTTAATATACTGTATATGGCAATAGGGGTGACTATAAATGTGTTTATGCTTCACTGCTGCTTGTTTTTCCCATGCAGGTAGCACACCTATTTATTTTTCATCAGTCAGTACTTTATTACAGGTGCCTGTCGTATGGCTTCCTCAGGGGGGGTTTAGAGACTTGATAATGTGACTTAATAATAATAGCCTGTTCTGTGAATGTTGTCCCCCATTGGGATGTAAGTAATTGGGGGTTTGAGGTTGTAGGGTAGGGAACTGGGCATGAAAAACTAATCTTTTCTTCAGGAATTTGAATGACTATAGGGGTTCCAGTCCCTGTTGGGCTGATTATAGCACACTGAACCCCTGCTGCTGATCTCTATAAACAAAGTACACTCCTTCTGCTGCTGATCTCCCCGCAGTACTGCTTTATACCTGGAACCCTTACAGTCATTCAAATTCCTGAATGAATGATTTAAGGTTTTTTATGCCCAGTTCCCTACCCTAAAAATGGGGGGACAACATTCACAGAACAGGCTGATCCAATTATTAATAAGTCATGTTATCAAGTCTCTAAAACCCCCCTGAGGAAGCCATATAATGAAACGCATCAGGTAAGAGCCAACTGCATTCTACAAACGACTTATTGTCACAAATGTCATTCTAAACTTTTATATATCCAAAAGGCAAAAAAGGTAGAATTATCAAGAATATTTTTTTAGTGAGTGCAAAAAAACAAAAACAAAAAACACTTGTGGTTTAGTTTCCAAAGTTCTTGCTATTAATTTGGTGAATCACTTTCTGGTGGCCTAATATATTGCTGTCTTTCTATATTATAACACTGACCAACTTTAACAAACTCTCTAAAATGTAAAAGTGATTATGCATTTAGCGACATATGCAAAATTTTAGCTTTCATGCATTGCTTACAACAGACACCTATGCAACCAAAGATGACAGCCGTTATGGTCCCATTTTCTTTTTGTAGATGAATTAAAGATGAACTCCCAGTCTTGCCTTCAGTCACACTTGTACGGCTATTCTGTACTAAAATGGCTTTTTCTGATCTCACTGCACACTATAAGCTTCTCTTGAGTTCTACTTGGGTTGTTAAACTTCCCTGCCCTTATCATCTCACTCATGTCCACAAACTGTCCATCAGATGGGCTTACAATCTAATGGCCCCACCATAGCCATATGTCATTGTCAAAGGCCAATTTTTGGAGAAAAGCAAATTAACCCAAGTGCATGTATTTCCAATGTGAAAAGTAAAACTCCTGAGGGAAGTAATTAAGATGTTTAGTTTGTTGACAAATAAGTCCCCAGTGCCATTTTATAATACATTTTTGAGTTAGCATATAATTGTCTGGTAACAGCTCTTTGTGTATATCTAAATTTACAGTGCTGACTTGCACTATGGGCCTGATTTATTAAAGCTTTCCAAGACTGGAGAGGACACATTTTTATCAGTGAACCTCAGTAATACAGTAAATCTGTAATGTATTTCTGACAACTCATTTGCTATTTGTTAGCAAATGTTTTCAATCCTGGACCAGATCCATTCCAGTTTTGCTGAATCACCCAGGTTCACTGATGAAAGTTTATCTTCTCCAGTCTTATAGAGCTTTAATAAATCAGGCCCTATAGATCAAATAACTTGCACAAATAATGTAATTGTCCTAATACCACTTGGCTAGTAAAGACTTGTACCAGTTTGTAGTGAAGATTACCAAAATCAGAACCATAAATGTGCTAATCAGCATTGTTTGTGAGAGAATTTATTCTTCTAAAATTATGACTTGTGATAATCAGTTTTATGTGCAGAGTGTTGACATAATTCTTTTAAATGTGAGGTGTGTCTGGCTGTGAAGTCAAACAGTACTGAACTATGTACATACAGCACACTGTAAAGTGCCCAATCAGTCAACACATCACAGCTGAAAACCTGGATGGCAAGTCAGTAGCTATTTACTCAGAGACAGTATGTGTCGGCCAGTACTGGTTGTCCTGGAGTTCTGATTGTTATCAAGTGACACACTCAAGTACAGGTTCACTATTGTGACAGATTTATATATACAGGGAGATCTGTTTATGAAATGTTCCAATGTTATTAAAGAAATCAAATTCTCACGTAATTATGCAGGATAGTACATCGCCATCTGTTAGCTCCAGCAGTTTGTTAGGGTGGATTAGATAATTATTTCATTTATTAAAGGCATCACAGCACTTAAGGCTGCATTTAGGCATGCATGTTATTCTGAGCCCACTAAAACATCAACACATCAATTTCCTATTTAGCTTGATTCTTCATCTTCATTGATTCCAATGCATTTCACCTAAGTGGTTCATTTTGTCGAAATGTCCCAAACCTTTTCCCTACCATAGATAAAAAAAACAGTGCAAGAGCAGTTCATAGATTCAGTTACATATACACATTTTACCCAACCCCTCACCTTTCTTTTAGTAAGTGGTGCTGCCCCAATGACAATGATGTTAAGGTGGGTTGGGGACTGGACAAGCTGAAGCAAACACAGAATAAAGTAAAGCCCTGTGCTTTGTTGTTGCCTAACTAATTTCAAAATCAAACAAGGCTATTTCTTTTTTTTTTAAATGTCAATTTTTATTAAAGATTTTTAACATACAAAAGCTGATAACAAAACAAGATCACAGACAAACAGAGAAAACAAATATTAAACAACAAAAAAGCAGGCATAATATTCAGAATGGTGTCAGAACATAAAGATGAAAAACATAAAAATAAGCATCATGGAATAAATAAAAATCCACAGGAATAAAGGCGAAATCACCAGTACGTTTTGATTCACCTAAACCTTTGAATCAAATATATCAAATATCAAATATAATCGTACTTCTCCTGGATCAAATATAACAAATGTGCAGACCTAATTAGGGCCTTTGAGGACTTAAGACAACCGGAAAAAAGAAGGATCAGAAATTACGTCTGATCGTAAGATGGGAAAATGAGAAAGGAAAGAAAAAAGGTCCAAGATCTCACTAGGGAAACAACAGGTCCTGCCAGTATTATTTGAAGTCTAGATGAGCAAAACCACATAGAAATACGGTTATTCAGTACTATATAACACGTGTAGCAGCTGTCCGGTCCCATGGGGCCTAAATTTCCTCAAATTTCTCATCTATTTTGGAGCCTAGCAGATAGATGTTCCATCAGCCAAAAATTCCCTACACTTGTCCTCAATTCCACAACAGGAGGACGGGGAGTGTGATTTCCAAAGCACCAAAATGAGGCATCTTGCTGCCGTAAGAATATGCACCAAAAGAGCCTTCCTTGGTTTAGAAATTTCTTTTATGGAGAAACAGTGCATAGAAGCACGGTGGTGTCATGCACCAAAAGTGCTTGCACACTGCCCTACATCCCATTTCCTTTAATCTTTGATGTGACCTTGTCATACCCAATGCAGGATGAACAATAGATATCAGACTACATATTCATGACAATGACAAATCAAGAATTTCTGCACACCATTTGATGCTCTTTTTTTTTATGCAAATTTTTTTAAATGAAAGATACAAAACTAAAGCTATCATACAGTCCAAAGAAATTGGGTTCAGAGAGAGTAAGGGGATAGCTATGTGTGAGAGGGTAACATTATATATTTTATTGGGGGTGGGGCAAAAGGCTTTTCATACTGGCATCCATATTTCTTCCATATTGCCAAAATCCCTCTGTTCCAGAGATATTGGGGTTCAAAGAAGGTATATTGCCAGCTATGTGTAACAGGCACCCTACTACCTGCTCATTCCCTCGCACCGCAGCATCTGCAGATTTGACTCCAGGAGGTAGTGAACATTACTGAAAGTCTCCCCCAGAGTTCTATTACATTACCCTAATGCTCATTACCATGGTCTTGAAATAGCCCCCCTTAATGTGAAAATATCTCTGTTTGGTATTATGATTTTATGCTTGTGACCCTGTATGTGGCAAATTGTTATGTTTAGGGAGTTTGGTTCAAAAGCAGCTCTCTGGGTCCCCTGTGTACCCTGAACATGTCACATTTTTATGATAATCAGTGAAGGAGATATGAAGGTTTATACATGGGAATAATGACAGCTGCAAGGACACAGACACAGCTCTCATGCTGCAGCTCCTGGGAATATCTCACAGTACAAGGTGGGTAGGGAGCGGCCACAGCTGATTGCCAGGTCTATAGTACACACCCACTCTCACGGAGCTCACACTGAGCATGCTCATGAAGCTCCCTCTCCTGGTAGTACAATCTCATTAGGAAACATAGGGGATGTCCGCGCCCCATCCCCCAACGAGCATAGAAAGCACAGAGGGAATAAGGAGAGGGGCCGGATGTGGCCCGCAGGCCGTAGGTTGGGCACCCTTAATCTTGTACATAAGAAGCAAGACTTGTATTCACAGGAAGTAGATGAACAATTGTAGGACCTCAATTTCTTATCGTAAAACACAAAAACATGACAAGTTCTGACTGTGTGGTTTGGTGTACAGCTACAACCGGGCACAGCTGAACAATGGCTCTTTGAATTTGCAAAGTTCAGTATGAAAGGTAATACTTATAATTTACACTAATCAGCATTATTGATTTAAGAATTTCCCTTTTTTCTTTTTAGGTTTATTTGAGCTTTAACGTCCTCTCCACAGTTGAACATATTCACCTCTCTTTTACTCTCTTGTTGCTTTATTCAGCCGCTGGGAGCTCCAAATGAAGAAGCTTATTCATCCTTTGGGACTTTTGCTATTCTGGGCTAGTCACCCATTGGGAGAAGGATGAAAATGAATATACTTTGGTGTAGGCAAGAAAGGGAAACTGATCATTTTCACATAGAGATTTAAATGTGCAGATTTGTGAGGGGTTTACTAAGCTACTGTTGATAAACTAGTTTTATGTATATGCTCTAATATGCATCAGTAATTGTATAAATTTACTAGCATTTTTTTCCAGCCGACATCTTAATGTAAATGCCTACTACTGTAACATAAAGAAGAGAATAATTTATACTGTCTGGGGGCATGTCGCTCTGTAAAAAAGGTGTTTTCTGGTGAAAATTTGAGATCTTTTCAGCTTTTCAGCTCCTGCAACTCTTATTTACTAGAATTCCATGATCTCAGAATTGTAATGATAAGTGTTAGGTAGGAGGTGCACTAATAAATTAAGTTTGGTCTTCAGTTGTGTTCTGCTTGCCCTTCAATAATTATCATATCCCACTTTTCCAAAGGTCTTGGTTGTAAATGTATTTAGACCAATATAATCACATCCCGGGTTTTAGCTTTAACCATTGTATTGTACAATGATCTAAATGATACTATAATGTATGAAATATTTACTAAATATATCAATATTTTAAGCCATACAACTTTTATTTTTACTTGTTGGCTATTATTGTTGCAATTAATAGTATTTATTGCAAAAATTGCAAGAGTAATAGGCTTTTTACATTTGCTGAGCTTAGTCACCTGGGGGTTTATATCTTTAGGGCTTTAGATGGTAAATCAACCTTGTTGTTTCTGTCCTCTTGCCAGAGCAGGAATATTTCTACTCTGTGTCACACAGTGCAGGTGCCTCTCTCCTGCGCATGTGGGCAGTTCTGAGCCTGGGCGCGCCTGCTCTTCTATATTTAATCAATATTGCCCCTCCTCCCAGCCAATCAGGAAATAGCCTCTTAATTGCCCTTGGCTATTTAACTAGCTCAGACACAGTGTTCGTGCAATGTGTCTCCACTAATCCTGAGCCCCCTAGCTCTGCTGAGCATTTCCTCTACACCTGCTGTTTAATTCAGTGCTTTCCCTGTCCAGCTCCTGTGTTAACCTTCAGTGTTGAGTGGACTGACTGACTATTCGAAATAATTATTTGGATGTGACCGTGCATATTTAACACAATCATTATTAAACCCTACTAAAATTCAGTGAATTCCAACATTTTGTAAAATATTCAGTGCTGTCTCTAATGTCTCCCTTGGTTTTGGAAGGTTTATTTATTTGAAGTTTCCTGAAATTATGGTTCCTATATATCTCAGGTAAAAACCTGTGTGTGATAAACAGTGTGTACAGGTGTCGTCCAAACTTTGTGGAAGAGGTCATTAGTGGACACGGTGTTGGGTTCCTAACTTCCAATACCAGACGATGCTGCCATTATTTCTTTTGTGTCCCTACAGCAGGTCACTCCCACTCATCTTCTTTCCTTTCTACTCCACAGAACGCAACATACTGTTCAGCAGAAAGCCCCACAACCTGTTTGTACAGAAATCACAATTGTTTTGTGCCACAGAAATTGTGTACTCACCATTAGCCGCATAGTTGGTATTACCCTAATATTCATGAGTGTTGAGAAAACTGCTTAGTAGCATGAGATCAACCCTTTTATTAACAACCATTTTATTTGCAACAGTTTACTAATCAAAGTGTTGAAAATGGGACAACTGTCAACACAGAGGTTAATCACATGATACAGAGTAAAAAAAAATCCCTAGGGCTAATAAACACTCAGTGTTAGTATAAGGCATTGATTTCTAAATGGCTAAGGGATCAGTTTCAGAAGATATTTTGAATCGTTTAGTTGTATGAAATCAGCATCTTAACAAATGCCTCACTGAAATCAATATGCTGCAAATAATGTGATTGTCAACAAGAGTTTAATCCAAACAATTTAAATTTTCTCAGTACTTAAGCCTGTTTCTTCCTCATTAGCAGTCAGACAGTAAATCATCTACCGTGTGGTTTTCATGTGTACCACGGTTATTCCAAAAGACTTGTCTGTACTAGCATAGTAAAACTAGGTCAGTCCAAGTAAGATTTCAAAACAGAATATTTAAGATGTGGAGATATAATGACACCATTTACTGTACCTGCTGAAAAGTGAAAATGTATTCTTTCTGTCATCTTAGTCAAATTAAATGTGTTAAAATTACTTATTTATAAAAAAATAGACAAATATAGAAACATTAATCTTCCCCAGTGCAGACCAATTTGATTACTTACTGGCAATGTTCTGCTTATCTATAACGGAAGAATTTTGTTTGCCTGTTGTAGAAAGTAAATAGAAGTATGATGAGTTCACAACAGATCTTCAGCAAGTGTGCTGCAAAATCTGGACAATCCTTCTAATTGTCTGTTGAAAATAAAAGGATTTGCCAGGCCTGAGCTCTCAACACAATGGCCCTGATTTATTAAAGTTCTCCAAGGCTGGAGAGAATACACTTTCACCAGTGAAGCTGGGTGATCCAGCAAATTTGGAATGGATCTGGTCCAGAATTGGAAACATTTGCTAACAAATAACAAATGACTTTTAGGAAATCCACTCCAGATTTTCTGTGTCACCCAGCTTCACTGATGAAAGTGTATTCTCTCCAGCCTTGGAGAACATTAATAAATCAGGGCCAATGGCACTAAAATGCTGTAAGTTGCAACAAGTATTGATAAATAACAAAACCTAGCAGATAAGTAATTAACTGACTGTCGCTAGGACACAAATTTCACAACATATTATTAAAAAAATGTAAGACTTGTGGTTGACAGCAGTGTTGTACCGAAGGCTCAACTGCACCTCCAACCACTAATATCAAACCAAATGAAAGAGGTTGGGAACTATACCCGGTTGCAAGCAGTTGCTGTGGGGTTGGGACGCAGTTCCTGGAAGCAAAAAGTTGCTCCTAGCGTTTTCTATCTCTTAAGAAAGAACCACATTCCTAAACAAACCCAAGGTGCTCTTTGCAGCTCCTGGCCACAAAGCAGCAGTTTGCATTGCACCTCAGAGTGGCTAACCGTGTGGTTTTCCACTGCAACATTTCTTTTTTTCAGTTTTAAAAGGTCAAAAACACTAATCAAATTTTTTTTTTTTAATATAAAAGCTATCTAGAAAATGTTATTTTAGAATTAAAATATTTCAGATAAACTATGTAGGCCTCTATTTTTAAGTTGCTTCTGAGATTGCTAATTCCCTAACCAATATACTGGCCCCATGGCCTTTCAACTGATTCACAGACCCAAGATAAGTATGCAGATCAGGAAAAACAGACACAAGGCAGAAGTCCTCCCACACTCTTGGCCAGTATACTGGAGCCAGAGAGTCATTATGACAACTAAGCAACTAAAACTTTTAGAATAAAATGTTGGCAATGGCAGGATCCACATTTCTCTGGGAAAGATTTGCCTTATGTGATAGTAAGCATCGCCTTTGAAAATTTTAAACTCAAGCATTTATCACTATGCTTTCACAGATTCCATTATTGTAACTCAAGAAGAACCTCAAATACAACTTTTAATGGAAAAATCAAATGGGAATAATATATTACAAATAGACCCTAGTATTTCAGTAAGCCTTATGCGCACCTGCTTTCACCATATGCATTTTACACCCAAAAAGATTGTTTTATTAACTTGTTCAGTGTAAAAATCACATTTCAATTTACACATGATAATTATGGTTTCATCAGTGACAGTCTGTGCACAGGAAAAATGTTTATAATATAGATGCATTATAAAGAAAAACACAGGGAAACGGCAGGTGGCTTAATTAAATGGCGACACATACAATGATTTAGTTTCTTAATAACCAGGTGTCGTGTTATTTAACGCTTGCTAGTGTATGCGCACTTCCCTATCCGCATATGGTCTAGATCGGATCTTCTGTTTGTCATTACTCATGCTTCTAACTGTTGCTTCAAATCGCAGTTGATATTGAAATATGTTTGTAGTTTCATGGATTATTTGCACACAAATATGGACTATAATTGTAACTAATATTATAATGAAACAGAACTCTAGATTGTACTCTAACTCTAATTGTAAATTAAAAATACATTTAAATCAGGCATGTATTGTATCACAGCTCACCATGTCCCTTTACAAAACTAGCTCCAAAGTATACCATGCTGATAACAGCACAGGAGATCGGGGATGACCTTATGTGTGTTTGGATGGTTGGTACTTTTCCATCAACAGGATGTGAGATTTTGGGGATGTGACCTATCTCTATAATTTAACCCCATTAGCGGTAATCCCTAGTGTGACTCGGGGTGGAAAAAACATGCAAAAAGGGGTAACCCCGAGTCACACTCAGTATAACTTTGGGGGTCCCCCTTACCTCAGCCCCGCATTCCAGAGGCGATCAGACAATCCCACTGTGATGCTGGGCCGTCAGGGGGCATGGCCGGGCGGGAAATTTAAAAGCAGACTACCGAGTAATCTGCTTTTAAATGCCGCCCCGGTCCCCGCCACCCTGCTGCTCGCATCTGCAGTTAGATGCGATGCACCATGCAGGATTTCTGTATAGTGCACCGCATCTAACTGCAGATGCGATCACCAACAGTAAATTCCGGGGGTGATGCCAGCGGCGATTTCCCACTGGCATCACCCCTGGAATTTACTGCAGCGGCTCGCATCACCCGGAGATCTGCCTCCGAGTGATGCGAGCAGCTTCGTTGGCCTCAGTAGAGTGAGCGGGGCGGGGACATCCCCATCGCATCACCCGGCAAGATGTGACATCTTCCAGGTGATGTGATGGAGTGATGGATTCTGGGGGCGGGAAATTTTTTTTTACAGTAAAAACACTACAAAACTTTAAAAAAAAGTATAAAAATACATTTTAGTGCACCAAGCATCATTGCCCAGTGCCCTGATTTCCATTTTGCCCACTATTAGCCCTGACATTGATCTGACCTTTTGATGACTTATAAATCACTTTCTGAATGTATCATTTCATCACTTTGTCTTTGATCTTGATTGTTCCTGATTTCATGGAGACCGCACAGTATCCAAAAGGAATCACGCCGCTGCAAGCGCTGATTTGAGAGCAGCAATAGCGATTTGGAGTCACTTGTGGAATCGAGCGATAGTAATTCACCAGAAAATTTGTCATCAGACAGCGAAAGTGAACTGAGCGACGATTCTGAACCTGTGCGCACATGGTGCTCCATTGACCTTGATGCGGACCAGGCAGCACCGCCAAGATTTCCATTCACCAGCGCGCGTGGGATGAAAATTGAAGCTGAAGGCAACGACCCCCCGGCATACCTGAAGTTGTTTTTGACTGATGAAGTTATCAAAAAAAATTGTTGCAGAGACAAACAGGTAAGCCGCTCTTGTGTTTGCTAACTTTTTTAAATTTTTTGCTAAATTTATTTTTTGCAACCATGTGCTGCTCTGTGTTTGGTAAGTTTTTACATTTTTTTATGCCAACATGTGTGCTGCTTTGTGCTAACTTTTTAAAATTTTTGAAATTTTTTGCCATTTTTTTATGTAAGCATGTATGCTGCTCTGTGTTTGCTAACCTTTGAAAATTTTTTGCTAATTTTTTTTTTTATGCAAACATACATGCTGCTCTGTGTTTGCTAACATGTTACTTGCAACCTTCACACTATAAAAGAACATATCCTAAAATACATTTTTTATTTTTTTTTATGCAGGTACACTGGACAACAACAAGGTGCTCCACACCTGAGGTTTGCAAGAAGCAAAAAGCGGGAACCTGTGACAAAGGGTGACATTTGGCTGTTTTTGGGCATGGTGATCCTGCAGGGAGTTGTGGCAAAACCCGTGCAGAAGCGGTACTGGTCAAAGAACAAAATGTTTGCCACTCCATTCTTTGGCTCAGTCATGCCTGAATACCGCTTTTCCCTCATCATGAAGTACCTGCACTTCGCAAACAATGAAGAATTTGATGAGACTACCCATCCTGCACCAAAGCTCAAGA
The DNA here is from genome assembly GCF_032062135.1 of Pyxicephalus adspersus. NCBI lineage: Eukaryota > Metazoa > Chordata > Amphibia > Anura > Pyxicephalidae > Pyxicephalus > Pyxicephalus adspersus. The sequence continues at coordinate 109,059,528 of NC_092862.1, read as the reverse complement.
AAATTTGGGACGTGTCTCAGATGATTCTACTAAATTTCCAGCAAACATATGTGCCAGAAAGAGATGTCAGCATTGACGAAAGTCTAATGGCTTACAAGCGGAGGCTCAGCTGGGTGCAGTACATTGCATCAAAGAGGGCACAATTTGGCGTGAAGACCTATATGCTGTGCGAATCCTCAACTGGCTACATTTGGAATATGGTACTGTACTATGAAAAAGGGTCACAGTTCAACCCCAGATACAGCTATTATGGATTGGCAACATCTTCAGTGCTATCCCTCATTGAGCCATTGCTAGGTCAGGGCTATTGTGTCACAACTGACAATTTCTACACCTCTCCTGAGCTTTATGAGTTCCTTCTGCAACACAGAACAGATGCTATGGAACTGTTAGGTCTAACCGGAGCAACCTGCCAGCACTGTTTGCAAAAGGGAAGCTGAAGACAGGAGAAATTGTTTCCTGGCAGAAAGGCAAGATGATGGCCTTGAGTTGGCGTGACAAGAAAGATGTGTGCCTGATGAGTACTGTCCATGATGCCTCCACCGTTCTGGTACACACAAAACGTGGGAAAGAAGTGATGAAGCCACAGGTGGTGATTGACAACAACAACACCATGGGAGGTGTCGACAGAGCTGACCAAGCCATGACATTCTACCCAGCGATGAGGAAACAGCAAAGGAAGTATTACAAGAAGATTTTCAGGCACCTTGTTCAGCAACCTATGGAATGCCTACGTTCTGTACAAAAAAAATAGTCAGAGGCCTGTGAATCATTCAGACTTTATTTTGCAAGTTTCTGAATCCATAGTCAAGAACCACCAAACACCATCAGTGAACTTCGTGCTTCCACCGTTGTCAACCCAGAACGCCTTCACTGAATACATCCCACCAACCCAGAAGAAGGCAGCACCTACAAGGATGTGCGTGGTTTGCTGCTCAAAGACCGATGACAGAGGAAGGAAGAAACGCAAGGAAACCAGGTTCTACTGTCCTGACTGTGATGTTGGACTTTGTGCAGCACCCTGCTTCAAAATCTACCACACCTGGGATGTCTACTAAAAATGTAAATATTTTTTTTTTCTAAAATCTGCATTTATCTTATATTATTATTAATCAATAATATTGCACCCTTGTTTGGAAAATTTCAGTGAGAAAATATATATTTTTTTATAAATACACTGTTGTGGTCTATTATTTCATTATTTTATATATATTTATTATATTAATTATGTATTATATTGTATTATATTATAATTTATGATTATAATAGAATAAATAAATATAATTATTTTACCCGGGAGTTAATCCTAAGAATTACAGGCCCACAATATAAACAAAAATTTCTATGCAAAAAAAATAGGATCACTTTTTGCATCAAAAAATTACAGAATTAGAACGTTAGGGGGGTTAAATGTAATAGAGGAAAGTAAGATTTCCATATAGGCTTAGCAAAGCAGTTTAGATTAGTCTTTGAAACATTTTTTAAAAGAGGAAAAAAATAAATATCACATTTTCACATTTTTATCTCCGTTTTACAGGGTACAGTATTTTTAAGTTGTTTGCGATGGGTCAATTGCTTTTAAATGATCATCAGTAAATAGCGCTGTGCCAGAATATAAATTATGTAACAAACTCTAATATTGTCTCAGAGGTAAGGAGTTTGTAAACACTTTATTTAGGTCACACCAGCACCATCTACTGGTGTGACCTAAGTATAAACCAAGATTCTATTTCTAAATGCATTTTTAGTTAACCTCCTTGCCGTTAAGCCCGACCTTCGTACGGGCTCAAAAAAGTTGCTCTTTTCGTTAAGCCC
>NC_092862.1:109048675-109054083 GCF_032062135.1 Pyxicephalus adspersus | reverse complement strand
TTTCATGAAAAACAGTGGATCACTTTTGGTACAGAAATCTAGACCTCAGTGTAACGCTCAGTGGTTAATATTTAGTTAATATTTGTTTATAATAGAGTATATACAGTATATATTTATTGGAACACATGAAGCCGAACTTCAAGCAAGCCGACCCCCCCCCCCCCCCCAGTTAACCCCAGGTCCCTCATCACATGCATTTTTTTATTTTATTTTTTTTATGCGTGACCTTTTTTCACATGTCTTTAGGTAAGTCATTTTTAGCACAAGGTTTTCTATGCCTCTTCCCAAGAGCTAGCCCATCTTCTAAGATACATAAAGCATTTCTGGTATTATGCACCATTTTCTGCAGCATTCCACTAGTCGTGACACTCTACATCTACAGTAAGTAGTAACACTGGACATCATGTAGTGTAAAAGAGGAACTGGTAATGGATTACAAATCAAATTGGTTTGTGTAAGATGGCACCAGAAATGTATATTGCATCTAGAGCTGCTTTTTTATTTTTGGAATAACAATTTACAATTTCACTGTCACTGACATTGTATAGTGTGATCTATATGTTCCATGTCTTTACACTGCCATCCATTGCACTGGGAAATATATGACAATGACAGTTTTCTTTCCGTGCTATGTTTTATATTATTGACTTCATAAACATCTGCTGCTGCAATGTTATCTCAGGCTCTGCTTTCCCTTCGGGAACATCTGTCAGACATAAAGTGATTTCTTTCTTGTAACTAAACAGTTGATTTGAAAAGAATAAGACACTGGTAAAAGTAAATATAAAGTTCAGCATGGATTGGGAAAATAAAGCCTGAAACCTTGTTATAGCTGTGGTGTAAATGGCCATGCGGGAATTAAAATGAGTGCTTAGCGAAACAAAGACGCCAGGCGTGGAGTTGTATGGAGGTGGTTTATGAGATTTAAAAATAATAAAAACAAGTTTATGCTCCACATTTTTCAACAAATGAATTGTGTAACAGAACTGTTGATATGACAGAGAAGAAGAATAATTTCCTTAAATGACTGGGGATTTCCCTAACAGTAGACGCAACTGAATATATTTAAAATGTACTACAAATGTCAGTGATGATGTGCAAAATTCAGCAACCTATTTCAATCACAATTTTATTTTATTAAAAGGTTATATTTAAAGCCAATCACCAAAAACTGGCTCCAGTTCATCTTTCTGTCCCACCAATCTATCCTGCATGTTTTTGAAAGTTCCTAAAAACCCAAAACAGGATAAACCATTTTGAAAACTGGGGTGTCCTAAGCAAAAACACCACCCATGAAAGATAACTACCAGGGGGCGTATACCAATAGGCGTGTACAATGACTTCATCCTTTGGAAAGTTTCACTTTCACTGTTTGTTTATGAATGCTGCATGTCATGTACTGCAGCCTTACATCTCTCCCAGTACAAACCTCCATACTGAACAGTAAGCCATACCGACCTGAAATTTTCAGGATACACTGGGAACCCTCATAGCTAGCAGTACCCTATCTCCCCACCTTTAATACCTTTCAAAATATGGGGGTCATAAGTATAAAAACTAGTGAACATTGAACATCAGGGTTGCTGTTTAAAAAGTAAGTGTGTCTAGAAGCCCGAAATTAAACATAAAAATTATGTACCCCCAGGGCCATTTACATAGCAAGTAGGTGCGACCCCAAATTTATACCGACCTGTCACAAAACTAGAAAAGTCATACTACACTACCCTGTCCCCTTCCATACTTTGAACCCCAATTTCTCTGGAACGGGGAGATGTCCAAAACCAAAAATATAGGTGCAAGTGGGGGGTGTTAGCCACAGGTGTCCCCCACTTGTTTGTTTAATTTCAGGCTTCTAGACACACTAGAGACATTTCTAGAGACACTTACTTGTTAAACAGCAACCCTGATATTCAATTTTCACTAGTTTTTATAAATATGGCCCACCTATTTTGAAATTTTTTTACAGGTGGGGGGATACATTTTGGGTACTGCTAGCTATGAGGGTCCCCTGTGTACCCTTAAAATTTCAGGTCTGTAGGACATACTGTTTAGGAGATCTGGGGGTTTGTACTGGGAGAGATGTAAGGCTGCGGTACTTGACATGCAGCATTCTTAAACAAATAGTGAAAGTGATACCCATTGGTATACGCCCCCTGGTAGTTATTTTTCATGGCCAGTTTTTTTTGCTTAGGACAGGGGCTTAAACATCACATAAATGTAGTTTTGGGTAAAAATGGGTTTTAGCTTAGAATTTTTTTTTTTGGATAGTGGTGAGAGTTAGGTGTTGGGTAGGGTATCATCAGCCATCATCTGATGGATATGTTTTAATAATGACTGAACTGCGCCACCTTCAAATACCTACAAAAAAGCATTGTAACCACTCCTATTCATTATAATGATTATAATCAGGACAGTGTACCACTGTGAAGAAAAAAAAAACACTTGTGTGAACATAACCACAAACTCCTGCAAACTTACTCTGCCATGAAAAAACATTAGGTTGTTCACACATGAGTAGCCGTATTTACTTTTAAGTTTCTCCAGAACCGATGTACATTAACATTTCAGAACGCCATCCTCATAATGTAAGCTGGGATAGTTTAATAAATTTGCCCTTATTTCTTTACTCACACGTACTGCCTATTCAGAAAACACAATGTAGAACACAGTATTACAGGTAGATGATGAGGATGAATGCTTTACATAAATGTCAAATATTGTACATAACTATATATTGGTGGCAGAGGCAGGTTCATTATGTTAGGCTGGTGCTAGCACCCCTTCTGCTGTCATGGAAAACTGAATACTAGTCACTTCAATTGTTTCATGATTTCCAGTTGCTCAGCAAACACATCCTCTACTTTCTGCTTTACTAGCACTGTAACATGCGGAATGCTTCTCCCATACCCTACTTATGCCGTTTGAGATAGAAGAGATGGGGGTGTTTAGTGTCCAACCCCAGTAAGACAGTTTGGGCTATAAACAGGGGACCTGCATCTCTGTATATATAGTACATTTTTATATGGGCATTATTTGGCAGGACACAAAATTATTCCCTCACATTGGCCCTTTGCTGACTATGTCTGCTGTTAAATGGTGGCGGCCATATAGTAAAAGTTGATTAGTAGAATACAGAATGCTATCAGTCATAAGAAGACTAAATGCTTAGAAATATACAAAATCTTGATGAGATTTGGTGCTTAATAAAACTAATATTTGGCTGAACTGTATAGTGTGACAGTAAGTTGAAGTTACGCATATCAGGGAACCGGTAGATCACTTGTGGTTTTTTAAACGTTTAATGTCTAGCAGGTGAAGGCCTCCATGTACTAGTACCTGCTTCTTCCAGCCAACCCAAACTGGACATTTCCTTCATTAACCCAGCTGCCCACACCTCCTTCAATGATGTTTTCTGCCTCCATCCATTTACTATTAAAAGTACGAGATCAGTCATAAGCATTTCTCCACTATGGAGCGAGGCAAACAAAAAGGCTAAACACTACCTAGCAAGGGAACACCAGACTTACTCTTCCAATACATTGTGACACATTAAATATGATATAGCATAAAAGTTATTCAAGGAGATTTGTCATATCTAGTAAGCTTTCCACTATTCATGGTCTTAGGGTTAAAATCTTTAAACACTCTACTTACTCCTAAACTTTAGAAATCCTGATTATAAAATAAGATGTAAGAAATCTGTCTTTGATGCCCAGTCAGCCTATCAGACATCCTTTTTTTATTGTAGGTGACATTTGGCTGTATGCTATGAGCAGTATAAACTTTTCTTCTTTTAGTTAATGATGGTTCCCGACTTTCCTCTATTTTAGCCATCTGTACTGAGTAAGTACTTTGTATTCAGTGTATAAAAAATTGGAGCTTTCTGTGGAAAAATAGCTGCGTTAGCATTTGCCTTCCTATTACACTAAAGACGTTAGCCACAAGGCTCTTCTTTGCTCCTTTATAGATATCAGGAAAAGATTATTAAAAGAAATCTATGGCAGCTCCACAGGAAGCAGTCTGAGAGCTGCAAATGTCCGCTTTAATATTGCTGCCACAACTAAAGTAATGATTTAGAAGAGCGAAGATCCCCTTAAGGAGGACGTGTGGACCATGAAATTCCAATTAACTCTATTGTTACATTTTGTTTTTGAACATCAAAATCTCCTCTGGGGCCAAAACAGTTTATTTCCCTTCTTGCTAGAGGTTTTCCTTGTTGGAACATTGAAAGTATTAAATCAGCACTTTGGATCATAAGGAGAACACACGAGGGTAGTTATGTTGGGGTACTGTGAAGAACAGTAATATATTTCCTCTAGCATTTCCCAGTAGAAATAATTTTTTTCCTTAATTGTGTAAAACAGATTTACTGAAAAAAACAACACTCTTTGATGATCTCAGTACACATAAGCCTATTGTGCAGTCTGATCTTTCATTTTAATATTAAAGTGTATATCTGGGCAACTTAAAGAAAAGAACATATTTATTACATCTCTGAAATTCATGGAGCTTCTTAATTTCCTACTGTTGGCTATTAAACTTGCCCGCTCCTTCAATAAAATGAAGTGTAAAATGTATTTCTGTCCTGCTACCTAAGCATATCCTTTCCCATCTAACCAAGATCATTGACTTGTCTACCAAGAGCTTGCCTATCCACTAGGGGTGAATTGGTAAGGGAATGGGGACTGTTCATTTACCAAGGTACATTATCACCTTGCAAGGGATCATTCATTTAGCTTAGTGAATGTGGGTAAAATTCACTTTGTAAAGAATACCCAATCAGATGATATTTTAGATCACCTTCATATCAAAATATAGAAACTTTTGCACACTTAAATAAATGTACACGAAAGCTTTCTCATATACCCCAGCTAATGTTCATCCTAAAATGGAGAATCCTAAGGGAATATTAGGGAACAATATATATAGTTCTCCTAATTGTACCAAAGGGAGAACACAGATAATTAGCCTAATTTATTAAAGCTGCCTAGGGCGAGAGAGGATACACTTTCATCGGTGAAGCTGGGTGATCCAGCAAACCTGAAATGAATTTTTCAGTCATAAGCTATTTGCTAGCAAATGTTTTGAATCCTGGACCAGATTAATTTCAGGTTTGCTGGATCACCCATTTTCACTTATACAAGTGTATCCTGACTTGCCATAGAGAGCTTTAATAAATCAGGCCCAATACATCTAAACCAACTTACAGAGAGCAGTCTTTGTTCAGACTAACTTATACAATGTAAATTGGCTAGAAGTAGTACAGTGCATTGTAATCTAAGATTCTCCATTTGATGTACACATTAGTAGTTCATATGTGAAAAAGTCAGATGTGCACATGTACACATGTATGGGAATGTGTGAATGTACACATGTATGGGAGTGTGTGAATGTACACATGTATGGGA